>NC_143012.1:174699021-174834021 GCF_055824585.1 Amblyomma mixtum | reverse complement strand
GTTAAAAAAACAACACATACCATACACATACCAAACAAACACATAAGTAGAGGGTGTAACTGACGAACGAGAATTGTGAAAAAGCTTACGCTTTGCAAGTAGCAGTACGACACTTGATTATTTTATTGACATTTAATATTTAATTATTCTATTTACTTTATTTAGGCCGGATGCTTAGGCGCCTAGGATGTCGATGGCCTGCTGCATGGGCAAGCGCTGTGCTTTTTCATCTCCAGCTCCAAGCCAGGGCAGCCAGGTCCCGACATTATGGGAAGGGGTAGGAACGAAACCCGACTGCAGAACAACCTGACATGAGAATAAACAGTGGGAAATATTAGCATAAGAGGCAGGGCAGTTAGGACTTGAAGGAACGCGACGGAATTCGCACAGATAATGCCGGGCAGGTGTGACAAGTGTGTTGAGTTGTATCTGTCGAAGGATGTGAGCCTCCCACACAAAGACTAGGGCGAGGGTCGAGGTAGAGTTTACGATTGAGGCAGAGAGCGTCGTAATACTATTTGATGGTTGCGCGAAGGGACAGTCTCTACCCGGCATCCCAGGGCCCTTGATTCCCTTGGGCAGGGAATCAACAATTCCCAGATAAGAGTTTCATGGGTGAGCTGTTCCCAGATAAGAGTTTCATGGGTGAGCTGGTTAGCCAGCTCACTGCCGTCAATTCCTGACCCTTACAAAAATGTTCTGTAGACAATCAATAGACCTGTTATTGACTCCATTGACTTCCTTCAAATATTGCTTTTGTCTATTCATATTCTATAGACAAAAGTCTATTGAAAGTATATGGACATAAATCTGTAGATTGTCTATAGACTGTCCATGACATTTTTATTTCCTATAGACTGGTCTCCAGGATTTGTCTATAGACAGTCTATAGACTTTATAGACAGAAGTTTACAGACACACTACAGACTATGTAAAACTTTTTTTTTTTAGGGGAATGCCCAGGGATCCGTCGGAGGAAGACGGGGCAAGGCTGCAGCGACGTAAGGGCGTCTTCATGTTCCGTGGACCGATGTGGTAAGAGTGTTTTTGATTGAATGACACGAATGGCTGCCTGGGAGTCAGGGTATATGAATGCCCATTCCCGTATGGCTGTGGTTGACTCTCTAGCTTCCACCATTCACTGGGCCGCAGTCTCTTCCGCACAAAAGGATGACGCCGAGCTCAAGACTTTTCGAGAGAAACCACGTTCCCTTCGACTACGGCTTGTGCATCATCCGTGCTCGACTCAGCGCTTGTGGTGCGACCTTTCAGCGGACCTTCCCTGCCCTTGTGTTCCGGCAAGAGCGCGGCACAGGGAAACTACCTCCGCAGTCGCCATTGAGAGCTGCAGCGAGCGATCGCCGGATAAGCACTGGAGTTCGGCCGTGAATGTCTCGCAACGTATTTAGGTCGTCTGTTATCGGGGGCTAGACGAATTACAGTTCTCCTCATTGATTAGCCAAGACGATTTTGCGATGTCGGCCCCGAGGTCTGCGATATTACGCGGAGGTCGTTTCTTGACACACATTTCTTTACTGCGGCGAGGTTACGTCGCTGACATTAACCTTCTTCCCTGCCCCTTTGCTAAGTAGTTTGCTTAGTACCCGTCTGGCAAACGCTCGTGTTTACGTGCCTTCGAAAATGTATTCTCGATATCTACGCAATGTCCTTCAACCACCAGACAGCGGTCGCAAACTGGATAATGAGACTTCCCGCAGAGGGAGATAGATTGCATGCCTGTAATTTCTAAGAGTGCATTTCGTAAACTACTCATATTCTTCCTTGCAATTCTTCAGCTCCTTGCTTTTATAGATTGCATGCCTGTAATTTCTAAGAGTGCATTTCGTAAACTACTCATATGCTTCCTTGCAATTCTTCAGCTCCTTGCTTTTATTTTGCTGCCAGCAAGCAGCACTGTACGCTGGCCATCGGCCATGCCGCCAAAGACGCCAGCTCAAAAGAGTGCACCTAAAAAATATAGTTAAAAATGTGGCCTTGATGTCGTTCGTGTCTCTCTTCTTTTTCGAATAAAGTTTTTTGCTGTAATTCATCCCAGTCACGTCCATTAACACCTTAGCAGCCGTTCAGAACCGCGAAGTCAGTTAAATTACATTAAATTATGATAGAAATCACAGTATTACCAAGATCAAATCAATACTTAACCTTCAGCAACTTGAGCACCGCCGAAAGATCACAGGACTATGTCTGTTTCATAAATTATATTGGAACTTCCATGCCCTCCGTGAGACATTATTTCTATCCCCGTCAGAACATCGCATTGCCTCTTGAATTCCCTGAGCCTTCCAAGATTACATGGATCAATAATACCGTGCAATAAATTCTCTTTACCAACTGCAATAACAAACTAGAACCATCTACAGAACAACATTGCCAACAATCGAGACCCTGCTAAATTTAAGCAGGCAGTAATAGACTTTTGCTGAGAGTAAAAAAAAATTGAATATTGTCTCCGACCCAGTGCTTTGTCTTGAAATACTTTTTTTTTCTTATAGTTCATGCCTCTTATAGCCTATATGCCCCACTGCATTGTCTAGCATTGTATTGCATCATTCAGACTGCATTTATATAGCACATTCCATTCATTGTACATTGCCGCGCCGCGGTGGCTCAGTGGTTACGGCGCTCGGCTGCTGACCCGAAAGAAGCGGGTTCGATCCTGGCCACGGCGGCCGAATTTCGATGGAGGCGAAACTCTAGAGACCCGTGTACTGTGCGATGTTAGTGCACGTTAAAGAACCCCAGGTTGTCGAAATTATTCCGGAGCCCTTCACTACGGCGTCCCTCAAAGCTTGAGTCGCATTTGGACGTTAAACACCATTAAACCAACCTATTGTAGAACACTGTGTTATATTTTATTAGCATTATATATTTATTTCCAGATTGCATTGTTCTCCCCCTCCCCTCATTAGTCCCAAGAGGGGCCTTTAAGGGCAAAATAAATTATGAGAATTGACGGTGATGAGGCTAAACCGACCATGATAAGTTTGTGCAATCACGGTGGATATACGGCTGTTTGGGCACTGGATACTTGGTTAGATTTCCCGTGAGAAAGGAATAGAACGAAAAAGACTCCCAAGCCCTGAAGGTCACGTGCTGCGCGGATTTATATGAGAGCCGAGTTTACAGGCGAAAGCGTTATATGGCTCATCAGCGACGGAACACGGAATCGTCCGGCGTCCACGAAAAGTGGTACCAAACACGGAGTGACATCAGCAAATGAAAATAAAATTACTTCCAAGGGTGCGAGGATCTGAACAGATTGCGAAGCGAGCTCGCAATCCTTAGGTCATGAAACCGTTTTCGTTTTTTTCAAAACCGCATCGCCTATGGCGTATAAAGGTGAACCTGGTGTATGCGTTGTCTTATGACTCTGTACTAAACGTAGGCGTCTCATTAGTATGAAAGTAAAGCAATATAAATGAAAAATTAATACTTTCGCCTTCAAATAACGTAAGGTGTTTTAAATGCTTTCCGTAATTTTTGTTTACCTCTGGTAGCAATGGTATATGGATTGTCTGCCTGCGCCTTATGGTCAGTGTGCACATTTGGTATTTCGCTTTCCTGTACCGAATACAACAAAAGTCGCAAAAATAATTTGAATGTATTGCATTCAGCGCACTCACTAATGCTCTTCTCAGTAAAACAGTGCAAACATTTTTGGCTGCTCCCGTGGTGCGCAGCAGCCCATCCTACGCCACCATGAATGGCAAATAGAGATCAGAATCAGAAAGTATTTTTTGTTTCACACAAAAGGCGAAAAGCGAGTGTGAAGCAAAGGCTGTTTGATTACAGCTTGACAACACTCACCCGCCGCGGTGGCTCAGTGGTCAGGGTGCTCGTCTACCGAGCCGGAGTACCCGGGTTCGAACCCGACCGTGGTGGCCGCGTTTCGATGGAGGCGAAACGCAAAAAGGCGCCCGTGTTCTGTGTGATATCAGTGCACGTTAAAGATTCCCAGGTCGTCGAAATTATTCCGGAGCCCTTCACTACGGCGTCTGTCATAGCCTGAGTCGCTTTGGGAAGGAAAACCCTGTAAAACAACCAAACATTGAGCTTATACTGACCCGACGCCTGTGAAATCAAAGCATTACACAATGTCACCTGATCTCCAAAAAATCCTCGAGCAAGACGTGAAAAAAGTGGTACGGTTTAAACGCAGTTGAACCGGGAAGACATGCGAAAGCATGTGTTTAGCCTGGTCGGCTCACGGTTTTGCTTTGCTGGTTGTTCGGAACGTCTGGCTACGATATTAGACTCAGGTTAACCCATGATCGAGGTTAAGCTTGTGTGATCTGTTCACGCCGCAGAAGGAAGTTGATGAACACGACGATATGCAATGCACAGCGCGATAGTCTGTTGCCGTTTAGTACGACGCGTGATGGGCTGAGGCGGTAGCATAGTGCTCTCTTGTAGTGGCCAACGAAGCTGGTCTGTTCGCACCGGGGCGGGTTCGAAACCCGCTCGCGGCAATATTTGTTTTATTTCTGCACCATCAAGGTGAGGAACGCCGCAAGTGTCGGTTGAGTTTGACCACGTGCAGTATTGCTTTCTCAATAAAGGTTGTTAGCGCTGGGCGTGATTAAGTCTACAGCAATTATAATTCTTCCGTGGTCATTGTTGTAGAACATTGATGAGATGCCCGAGTTTGCATCAGTAACCTGAAGGTAAATGTGGTCCTAGAGGATGAATTTTTGCCTATTCCAAACAAGTAAGAATGGATACATCAGATCAGCGCAGTAAAGTGGACCGCAAATCTCGATTCATTTCTAGGTTATTGGCAAGTGCCCCTAAGATATATCTCAGCGGTACGCCGAATTTTTCGCGCCTTTTGGTATATTTGGCCGAATGGTTCGGGGTTGGGTCTCCAGAACGCAGATTTATGTTTTTCGAGTTGCATGAGCAAAGGGCATGCGGCATGGGAATATTTTCAGTTTCCTACCTACATGACGCAGAAATACTTTTAAACAACTCGGAAAAACACGTGCAGCAGTTGAGAGGAATTTTTTTGCAGTGTTACATGACGCGGCGCTTACATTAAGGCTGAAAATGTTCAACCTGATTGCGAAGAAGGGAGCTGTTTTGTGACAGGTAGTAAGAAGTGATGTTCACCCGCCTTCCAAATTCATGTTTCTTGCCTTATCTTCCTATGCGTAACCAGCATGAAAGACAGCGATTAGGGCATTGTTAACGCCGAACTCTCAGCACTAAAGAAGGAAACCAAACCGTTCAAAGAAGAAAACGCTGCGCTATCTTCTGATCGCGACAGCTTAATTAAGAAACATGCTCCTTGCTTTTGAGCTTCGGCTGACCGATTTGGACCAACACGGCCGCCGCGGTGGCTCAGTGGTTATGATGCTCGGCTACTGACCCGAAAGACGCGGGTTCGATCCCGGCCGCGGCGGCTAGAATATCTTTGGAGGAGAAATTCTAGAGGCCCGTGCACTGTGCGATGTCAGTGCACGTTAAAGAACCCCAGGTGGTCGAAATTTCCGGAGCCCTCCACTACGGCGTCTCTCATAGCCTTAGTCGCTTTGGGACGTTAAACCCCATAAACCAACCAACCAACCAACTTTCGAAACAGAAACCTGGAAATTAAAGGGCTTCCCGAAACTGACAACGAAAACCTTCCTGACATACTCCAAAAGATTGGAGAAGTAATCGAAGTGCCCATAACAGCTCAAGATATTGAAGCCTGCCACCGGGTTCCGGCTAAGAAGTTTACATGCCCAAATGTGATAGTGCAGTTTCGTAACCGGTGGAAGCGTGACGCTGTCCTGAGTAACGCAAAAGAAGTCAAAGCCACAACTGCTGATCTTGGTTACACTGATCTTGGTCACACTGAAAGTTCTGCCGTGTATATTAACGAACATTTGTGCCCCACTCGGAAATAGCTAATGAGCCTGACTGTGGCGAGGAAAAAGGATAAAAAATGGAAGTTTGCCTGGACAAAGAATGGCAAAATTTTCGCCAGGCAAAATGAGACTCACAACTGTGCGCATCACCTGCATGGGCGACTTAGACAAGATTGTCTAAACCGCTGGTGCTGGTCACGCAGACCAATACTGCCATCCTCAGAACACTATGCTATACCTGGAAAACAGTTTGCCTTGCAACATTCCTTTACAGTCTTGTACACAGAACACAGTTTTTGCAGTCCATATAAATTCGCGATCTCTTATATCTAAACAGGAACATGTTTCAAACTTTCTTGATGAGTGCCGCATCCAGTTCGATGCGATAATGTTCACAGAAACGTGGTACCGTCTAGACAGTGATATGCTATCTATAGACGGGTACAGTAATTCTTTTTTAAACAGAAGTGAAACTCGTGGTGGGGGCGTTGCGATGAATGTCAAGCGAAACATATCCTGCGACATTTTTAAACCATTTACGCGGATCACTAGGGATTATGAATCGTTGTGCGTACAAGCCGAAGAACAATTGTTTACTGTGGTATATCGGCCGCCATAGCATTTCCTTTGAGTTCGTTGAAGAAATATTAGACTATGTTGGAGATAAAAATTATCGCTTGCTACTAGGCGGTGACTTCAATGTAAACATGGGCAATGATAACGTTCATTCTTTAAGGCTGAATAATATAGTGACTTCGTACGGCTTCATAAATTGTTATTTCGACACGAACTCGCGTTTCGCTGACTGGACAACCATTGCTTGATCAGTTCATTGTAAACGCAGACACAGCAGTTGAAACTGCGGGCACTATAAGCTATGACATAAGGGATCACAGTCCCATCTTTATATCATATTCAAGCAATCTCTCCAAGAAAAAAAATGCATAAACCTCCAGTAACCTCTCGGTGCCTATCGACAGCAAACATGGATTCTTTTCGCGCGTGTGTTTCAGACGGTGACTGGTCTCTTGTATATGAGAAAACAAAGGCGAACGATGCCTACAATGCATTCCTCTCTATTTTTCGCCGTTACTATGACACCTGCTTTCCATATAGACGAGTGAAATCGAATGGACGTATATGAAATCCTTGGGTTGCGCCCGATCATCTGAAAATGATAAAGAAGAAAAACAAACTTTTAAAAAAATTCCTGGACACCAGAGAGCCATCTGCTTTCTTAACATTCATGAAATGCAGAAATAAGTTAAATGCGGAGCTAAGGAAAGCGAAGAAATTGTATTACAATAACCTTTTCACAAATACTTTAAAGAGTCGTCCTCATAAGGCATGGAATGTTATAAAAATGGTGTTGAAGGGCCGAAATCCAAGGTTTTCAGCGGCAGAATTTCTAAGCAATACAAACCTCTCCGGTGTTGACTTAGCGGAACACTTTAATACTCATTTTGTCAACTTGACAAATACATAAGATAGCCTGGAAGCAGATTTCACCTTTCCATCTCGCTGCAGTGACACTCGTTTTCTTCAGCCGACCGATGAGGCAGAAATCTGTTCCGCATGTTTGAACTTACATAACAGTAATGCTAAAGATGCTGACGACTTGCAAATAAAGCCGGTTAAATACGTTATTGATATCATCGCGCCCTTTCTATCGTATATATATAACTTAGTACTTGAATCAGGCTGTTTTCCAACCGCTATGAAGAAAGCAAGAGTCTCCGTTATACAGGGGCGAAAAGAATGATATTAATAACTATCGACCGATATCTATACTTCCTGTATTTTCAAAAGGACTAGAAAAACTAATATTTGCACGTATTAACATCTTTTTCTTGAAGCATAGCTTACTAACCGACTGCCAGCACGGTTTCCGGAAAGGCAGGTGTACTGAAACGGCTTTACTTACAATGAAAGAACTTGTACTTAACAACATTGACAACAACTACCTTATACTCGGCATATTTATTGACTATAGCAATGCTTTTGACTGCCTAAATCATCAAATATTATTACACAAACTGTTTGCATATGGCTTACGCGGTGTATGTCATTCGTTGCTTGAATCTTACTTATGTGACCGCGAGCAGTGTGTTTCTGTTGACAATATCTGCTCGTCTTTTCAAACAGTTACCTCCAGCGTACCTCAAGGCAGTGTTCTGGGGCCGTTTTTGTTCAATGTATATATTAATGACGTTGTTGAAAATGGAAATACTGAATCATTTGTGCTTTATGCTGATGATATGAGCATGTTTGTTCATGGCAAACATATTAGTGCAGTTCTAGCGGAAGCTCAATCTGAATTGCTGAAAATTTGGGATTGGTGCAATCTTAATGGACTAAAAATTAATACAACTAAAACTAAAGGTGTACTGTTCGAAGCCAGAAAGAAACATGTGGACATAAACCACCCTCTTGTACTTGGTCCTTAAGCGATAACAATAGTTGATAAACTTAAAATGTTGGGTGTAACCTTCTCCGCTGATATGACATGGACTAGTCATATCAAATCATTATCAAAACACCTATCATCAGCAGCAGGTGCAATATCACGATTCCGGCAGCTCCTACCAGTGAAAGCCAAACTCAATGTTTACCACGCTCTTTTTGCTTCTCGAATTAATTACTGTACACTTGTGTGGGCTAAAACGAGCCTTAAGAATCTGTGCATTCTTCATCGTTTGCAAAAGAAAACATTGCGCTACATTGGCAATTTCCCACAACTACATGCAACCGGCCAGTTATTTACAGATTTTGGCATTATCAATGTGATGAATGTCTTTGAATTCTGCTTAGTCTACTCGTTGTTCTTTTCAAGTGAAGATTTTAAAGCATTTTTAACCGCTTCTTCTTGCTTAACTAGTCAAAGAAGTGATCCCCGAACCCGTGCTTCAGACATGTGGTTTTTACCGCATCGTTGCACGGTATACTTACTGCAATCACTTACATACCAGGTTCCCTTTGTGCTGAATAAACATGAAAAACTGCGTGCTGATTTCACTACTTTTACTCGGAGACAAGTTCGCGAATATTTCGTGAAACGTTGAAACGATCCTTTTCATGCTTTGATTGTATCCCTCTGGTAATACCATGAGATTGCACTGTTATTTCGGTGACCACATATCTATTCTTTATACCTGTGTTCATACCTGCGTTTATACTGCGTTTATATTGCGTTTATACCTGCGTTTATCCCTGTGTTTATGCCTGTGTTTATGCCTGTAATATGTTCCATGTAAAGCAGCTTCCTGCTAAAACTGTCGCCTGCTGATGTATGCGAGGGCCCTCGGCACGCTCAAGCAGTGAGGAACTGCTTTTTCGCTGAGCTGCTCCCCAACCTAGAGTTGGAAAATAAACATTGAATTGAATTGAATTGTAGGCCATGTCCGCCGTTACATATCGCAGTACTTGAAACATGCGAGTCCTCCCACCAACGCATTCCCCAACAACAAAGCTGAGCGTGTCGTCTGGAATGGCACCAAAAGAAACGTGTCGCACTAATTAAAAGAAGCCCTTGTCATTTTTCCCATTATAAGGTTTCCCCAAAACGGGAAACTGTTCATTATACACTGTAACACAAGAAACAGAAGAATGATCCCTCTACTGCACCAAAAAGATGATCGGAGAATAAACACACAGACCTGCATGAAGAAAGCTAAGTCATCGAAATCAAGGACAGCATACGGTGTTTCTATTTTTTTATGTTTGGGCTGTTGGCCTATGGTGTATTATTTGTTTAGTTGCTTACTGACTGAAATATAATTGATTAGAAATTATAAAAAAGAACAACCATATGCCGCCTGTGGTATCCGAGCCCACTACCTGCGAACTTCACGTATCATAGTCTCAAGAGAACGAAACATCAACTCTTCCAAAAAAAGAATGTGTGTGTTTGGTATAGGCTAATTCTAGGATTGCATCTTACGTCCGGGGATCGAGGATCACAGTTCAGACAGACCACTGCCCAATGTGTGCTGAGCCTACTCAAGATCTCATAAAAAATGTTGGTTGGTTGTACGCAACATAGTCTATATTGAAAAATTGAATTTTCAGCTTGAAAAGCTTCCACAGAGCACACAAAATTCAAATTTAGGCCCATAGGTGCATTAGTTGAAATGTGGAAATGGACTCCTCTGCAATGGATATTTCGATCGATAAGGGGTACGATGTCACATAAACGACATGTTAAGCGAAAATTGCATACGTTGTGATAGTTATAAGCACTGTGGAGCATTAAAATTTCTATGCTACCATGTGATCTCATCTAACTTCATAATGAGCGAGTTTCTCTAATCGAGAGAATATCTGTTTCTTGTATATGCAGTCCTGGTTTTTCGAAATCCTGTGGACGCCCACACATTTATATTTTGCTTGCTACCTACTATTCTGATATTGTAATGGAAAGCATTGAATACTTTAAATTTAGTACGATAAAGCTGTGCGAATAGGACAAGAACAAGAGGCAAAGAAACGATTACAACATCACGCATGCGTAGCCTTATTGTTCGTTTTCTTGCCTCTTCTACATGTTTCCACTCGCCGAGTCTTACCTTTCTTCAAAAAAGGACCAAGTAGCTCACAAGGATGTTCTGCTGTAGCTTTAAATCTGTTTTCGCCATTTCTCTTGGAGGCCCTTTGAGCAGCTAATTACCAGGAGTTGGCTGACAATGATGATGGTGATTATAATGCGGAAAAAAGTCTTCTGTGGTTGCCAGCGAAATCATGCCGAGCAGGCATGCTCTGCTTGCACGATTTCTCTTAGCATCTACAGCATCATCCGCTTACAGGATAGCAAACAAAGCCAGCCGGCTGTTGACCCTGCTCACGGCGATTTCAACAAATATTTTGTTGAACTTTGTCAACAGATGGATTGTTGAGTAAGTGCTGTCGAATTTATGTTTAATCTTAAATAAAAGAAATCAGCCTAAATAAATGAAGTCGGTTCGACATGCGTCGTGTAAATGGAACCTTAACATATTATGCATATTAGCAACGCCTGCAGCTCCAGTTAAGACTTTCGGTAGAACGCTCAAACTCTTTTCTAACGCAGAAAAAAGTTCCAGTGGTGAAATATGCTCTTTCACGCATGCCTACTTCGGTTGGTTGGCTGGTTTATGGGGTTTAACGACCCAAAGCGACTCAGGCTACGACAGACGCTGTAGTGAGGGCTCCGCAAATTTCGACCACCTGGGATTTTTTAACGTGCACTGACATTGGGGATTTGTATGTGTGCTCATAAAAAAGGGCGCTTAATTAGTGCTTTATTTGTGTTGTACTGGATGAATAAAGGCCTTCAACTAACGAAACTTCGCCTGTGAATTTTGTTACTTCTACTACATATAAAATAAATCAAATGTAATAGTAATAATCGACACAACTTCGCCAATCGGCAGGCCACTACCTGCGCAGATCCGGACACCCCTCTGTAGGAGTATATAAGGATGAAGCTGAGGTTGCGCTTAAGATGAAAAAGTTACGAAATCTTATGTTCAGGTTGGCGCGCTATACTTAGGCTCAAGGACTAGTTACAAAAAAGGTTGCCGACTGAGATTCAGAATGATGTGTTCAATCACCACAGTACTTTCAACATGAAAGCAATGCAGAAATTGTGTTGAGAATGCTCAACACTAGCACGGTGGAGATTTTCCCGTTAAAATTGCACCCTGCTTCAACATTCGAGCAACGCAAGCGCTTCCTGGTCTCAACCTGAATTCAAGGTTGCAAGTTGAGTCCACTTAGAATTACACCACGACCTCAACTAACATTTTTTAAGGGTACATACACGAGAATACTATGTCCATTTTCTTTTTATATTGAAAAAAAGTTCTGCAGGTTTCGCAGGAAAAAGAATAAACATATTTATTGTTGTCCCATGCTCCGACAGTGGTTGCGGCATAGTGGACTAATTGCGGTGGGCCATATTTACCTCGTGTATGCCGAGAGACTATTCTCTTTCCGTGCGGTCTCGACACCCACCTGTCGCTCCGATGAATTGCAGACCATTCAGATGCCGTTTGAGGATGCGCCTTGCTTGGTATTGATCTGGTAATGAACCGTAATGGCGCATGGCAATGGTGGCTGGGGCATCGGGAAACGACGGTTCATTACTAAACGCTGCCGGAGCAGGCAGGCGCATAAGCAGACCGTCATCGACGACTTTCAACGCAAGATAAAAATGTCTTGCTGAGCAGATTTCAGAAACGCTGCGCTATTAGGATGATTCCGTTTTGTTTCATATTTCTGTGAACACCGGAGTACCAAGGAGTGCGTGTTGCGACTGCTGTCAACCGCATGACGTTGCATGTGCCCACCCAACACAGTCGCGACTGCAATGTTTCTGGGGTCAACAGCACTACGCTTACAGCCTGCGCTCCCTTTAAAGCCGCAAGGTTTCATGACGAACAAATTGTTGGTTTCCTTTTTCCATTAGCACAGCTTTCCTTGCTTGGATGGCATTACCGTTGACATGTTTTTATTCCCAATTGCTTTTCATTTGTGGGAAATAAAAATTGCAGAATTTTTCAAGCGCACTGAAGCGCTGGCAACCATTATGGACTCTGTTCTGCTTCGCGCGTTAAAATAACAAAAAGCGACCCATGTCTATCGGGTCAGTGACCGAGCACTATAACCACTGAGCCACCGCGGCGGCTGCATGCACTTGCTGTTGACTGAACAAGTTGAAAGCATTAATTTCATTCACAACACCATTACCTCCGTACCCCGATGAAGCGAGGTTGGATGCATTACTTCCAAAATTACTTCGCTAAATCAGCGACTCAGCTAACTTGTGTTTTGGTGCGGTTCTTTAGAGCGCCCATGTGGCACACATCTTGCGTGGTGAATACGATAACAGTAATAATTGAGGCCTATACATCGTCGATTTTGTTTTAACAAGAGGCAGCCCTTCTAGAAGTTTACAATTGTGCCTGCTGATCAAGGACCTTGCAGAAGCTTTCGTAATCTCCTGTTCTTCTTATCTTTTTTTTTCTGTCTGCATTAATTATTCGCAGATGGACCAAGAACGGAAGGAATATTCCAAACTACAGCGGACTCGCTAGCGCATTGACAACAATATACCTCTTCACCAAACAAACTCAGTCGCTCCGCCGAATGAACCTCGTATGTGGCTCATTGTAAGGTGAGACTCAGCGTCTGTTTCTGCTTGTGTAATATACTTCGCCTTCAATCGGTACGCTGTTGTGAAGTGAATTTTGCTGCACTTTACACAACCGCATCACCCGTTGTCCACTGCAACAACGCAAAACAGCGGTGTTGAATACCGCCGAGTAAAGGATGCGTCAACGGTTGCAATTGCAGCTATCGCTGTCGACATTACGCATGCATCGTTCACCGTTGTAAGGGCGACTGCATGGCGCCATTTGCCAACGCGTTACGCTAGCGAACACGAAGCGCTTTTGAATCACCTGCCTTGGCCGATGCGCGATCTTCGTCTACCCTTTCTGCCGCCCTAAATACGCGGAGGGCAACGTTTCAATGTCAGGACAAAGAGCTATAGAAACGCGTCGGTAGAGTGCGGCCTACGCAGCGTACAAGGCGCCTAGGATGGCCGCATTTTTTTACAGGGCAGCTCCGTCGGGTGGCCTCGTTTCGTCGTCCTTCATCCGTCCGATCCTATCACGTAACATGTGCCAACAGCTGTAGCCATAAGCGTTCAGGGGATATTTAAAAAGATTAAAGAAACTGAAACGCATGAGTAAACACACTTCAGCCTGCAAAGTTTGCGAAGTATTAATAAGTAATACTTTTCAACCGCTTCTCACATGGCCCCTTGTCACTAGTGATCGCTGATACTGACTGCGCCAGTATAGTGGTATATGCAATCGATCTAGGAAGTTTTTATGAGAGTTGAAAGAAGCGTGTGGGTACATACTGCTGCATCTGCACGCGCAATGGTGCAGCAATGAGGCCACTTCAAGTTTTTTCCATAGCGGCAATATGTTGCATATTTGATGAGCCTGCCATTTTGACAAATCTCATCAATCTTGGTGGCGAATTGTACAGAAAGAATTTTTCTTTCATGCACTTTTGCACCGCTGAACAAACGCAATAGGCTATCCTATAATTGCAGTACTGTAGTATATGTTGAACAGGTACCTGCATAACTACGAATCGATTCACCCCTAAGCAATACCACCTTGACTATGCGCAGCACATCATAAATCAGCATGCTTGACAAAAAAATGCCTCCGCCGCCGCCACAGTGGTGGTTTTCGTTGCCTTGTCGGCCAAACTGCTTTGTTAACAGTGCGCGCAGCTCACCTTACTGGCAGGGGGGCCCAAATATATTTTTCTTATACAAGCGACAAAGCCATTTTTCTGGTGTCATGCAGAAAAAACTTGCAACACTCGTACTTAGAAGCGAAGAATGGGCCGAATATTCGGTATTAACCTACAGAGATTCCACGACGTGATTGTTTGCAGTCTAGCACCGGCTTCAGGGTCTTCGGCTTGTTCACGGGCACTCGCTCGCCCTTGTTGGCATGTTTTGCTTTTGTAAACGGTATCGAACTATTTACTATGTGCCAGAATAACACCAGGGAGACGAAGGCAACGACACCGCGACAACATGCCTCCTCAGGTCGTGCCTCCATAAAAATATGCCGCTCCTTTCGGCTACTTGACATAAACCAGTACAAACCCCTCTACAAGGACGGGATTTACCTTACAGCAAAACCTCCGTTACCTGGCAGTAATCTGTGCTTCCCAAACAGGTTATATACTATTTGCCAGCCCGGCAATACGGCTCGGCCTTCGTCTGGATGCTTTACTGTAACAGCCTTCAATCAATTGCTTTGAGAAGCACATTTGTTTCCTCGCCATTATTTATCTCTTTCATAGGAATCATGTGTTTTTTGTCCACTGAGTTTTTAGAAGAATATGACATATAAAAATAACGGTTCTTAAATGCAGCTACTAGGCCCCAATTAAAATGGCAGCATTTGAAAGTGCTGCTATTCAGTTTAATCCTTTGTGAACAATCGCTTTTAGTTTCCTTCTTTTAACACGAAGTATTGCCCCTGATTGGTTAAGCAGCCAAATGAACTTTTGAGGTTTTTAAACATGATTTTAACTTGACAGAAAGGGCATATTTGTAAGGCTTTGAAAAACATGTCCAAACATGGCACTCAGTTGTCGGATTCTCTGACAAGTACGCTGTGAAACTGAAGGTAAAATAATCACGCAGTATAACAATTGTTTTTACAAATACACTTTTCTCACTCACTGAAACGTTTGCTTCTGTAAGGCGGGAAAACTTAAGACAATACCCTAATTTCAGCACACGTAGAATCTAAAGAGCCTGTCCGCTAAATTTCGTAAATCTATGGTGCACCTGTCTCTATCACCACAGTTTCCTTTTTAGAAAAGACACCTAGCTAAGATTGACTTTCATGAGCAGCAATGTTTCTAGGGGAGTGCGCAAAGGATGCGGTGTCTCCTAATTTGATTTGCCAAATACAAATAGTTAAGCCTAAATGGTTTTGCCATTCTACGTATCAGCATGACTGATTTCTGCAAACAACCAATAAAAAATACACAATCATGAGATCCGTCGCTTTCCACACACCAGGCTTATCCACCAGCAGAAAAAAAAAGGAACTGATGCAGGTGAGAAGCCATATAATTTATTTCTACGCTAACAAGCATATCTGCACATGATATGAAAGAAATCAAAGAACAAGAAAAAAGTTCTAAACAAAACGAATGCAGGGGATGCCTGCGACGGATGATTTATCTCTTTCCAGGCAGAAGTATCCAGCTGTTAAAACGGTACATTGTACTAGAGATATCTCAACGTTCAGCACTAGCTTGCAAACTTCACATCAATAAATCGCTTTCGCATCTCCTTGCTTCGACTCCAATATTATTCAGTGATCGCGATAGCTCGAAAAGCAGAACGGCAGTTCTGACTTCTGTTTCAGTTTACCACGCCCATTCCGATTTTGTTCAGGTTATAAACCTGCAGATGCGATGTATATTTCTGTACGTACTTAGCTTCTTGCTCCAGGCCGCCGCGGTGGCTCAGCAGTTATGGTGCTCGGCTGCTGACCCAAAAGACGCGGGTTCGATCCCGGCCGCGGCGGCTAGAATTTCTTTGGAGGAGAAATTCTAGAGGCCCGTGTGCTGTGCGATGTCAGTGCACGTTAAAGAACCCCAGGTGGTCGAAATTTCCGGAGCCCTCCACTACGGCGTCTCTCATAGCCTCAGTCGCTTTGGGACGTTAAACCCCATAAACAAACAAAAGCTTCATGCTCCGTCGATACTCATTTCCTTCCACACACTGTCGCGAACCTCACTTACCTACATGCTTGCAAATGCTATTTCCTAAAGTACTCGAAAAGTGGTTGCAATTAGCAAGACACTGTTCCAAGGTTGCCGCGCAAGCAACCCTGCCGCATTCATTTTCCAACGTATACAATATGGGAATACAAAGACGGAAGTCCTACGCTCATCACAGTCACTGTGGGTGCTCAGTTGCGCAAGAACCACGCTCACAAGCCTCTGAATAAATAAATCCACAAAACGGTAATGCCTACCTTCTCTAATGGGAAGTTCTCATCCGCCATCCGCATTCTACCCCGCAGCTACTGCTTTTCAACATGCTACCGAACAAATGTATGTGCTTACGGGTCTTCTTGACAACACAGCCCCGCATTCCGTTCTTCCACTTCATCTGTTTCAAGAACAGAGTTTGACAAGCAGTCCCTTAGTCTTCGTGCGCTCTTCAGAAGTTAGCAGGTGCGCGGCGTTTTCATCGACTGAACAATACCCGCCACTTGCTGTGCGCATGGTGTGCCTTGTGCTTCTAGAAGGGAACAATGATCAGCTTAGTTCAGCGGGCTAAAGGCTCACAGAAAGCTATGGATGCATGGTACCACATGTCAGATGCTGAAGCGAACTTCTGCGGATGGCCCAGTAGGGAGGTGTTGGAGTCCTCGCACGTATGACACCACGAAACAGGGAACGCTCTCACTGAACCTTGCTCTTGAGGTCGCTGCTGTCCACAGTTTCTTTGGTGGGGGCATTCCTCTTCTTATAGACCTCAATGTAGAATCGAGTGAACATGGTGAAGAAGAAGACGGCTTCGCAGAGCATGATGTAGATGTGAACCCTCGGATAACCGCAGCTGATGAACATGGGTATCATCATGTGTACGAATACTATGGTGAACTGGACCAACTGCAGTTGGGTCAAGTAACGCTTCCACCAAAGGTGCTTCTGGACAGTCGGTCCCAGCACGGAGAGAAAGTAATACGTGTACATGATCACGTGCACGAAACAGTTGAGGACGACGCTCAGGATAACTTGGCCGTCAGGACCGTAGCCGAGTCCGTAGCAGCCGTTGTAGACTATCAGCATATGGTGCACAACGTGAAGAAAAGAGACGTGCGAGTCCTTCTTGCGGAGCACGAAGAACACGGTGTCCAGAAAGTCGGAGATCCTCACTAGGAGATACCACCAGAGCAGGTTCAGCAGGCTCATGGTATTCTCGTCGCGAGCCTCGAAGTTGATGCCCTGGCAGATGAGGCTGTAGCCGCCGCCAACGTACGTCTTGGAGAGGAACACCACCATGAAGTACGTGTTTAACACCACATTGCAGGCGTTGTAGAGGGTCACGATTGGTTTGATGCCGTCGTATGGCTTGCGGTCCTTCATGAAGCGAGGGCCGGCTATTTTGACTACGTAGACGTACACAGTAAACAGAGAGATTAGAAACGCTTTGTTTGCTGGCAACACCCAGTCGGCCGTTCGGGGATCCCGATCTCGAATTAAATCACTCTTCAAGGTGTCGAGAAGGTCTCTAATTCCGGTAGAAGACATGTTTGCTACTCGTCCTGTCCCACTTCCGCAATCTCTCGCAGAGTGTCGTTGCTTCCCACAGCTGCTATGGCAAGAAGCCGTTCAAAACTGCAAGGGGAGTCCTGACGGCTCGACTAGCCCAGCTTCCCGCTGCCGCGAAACAGACGAACCTTAGAGTCAAGACACGCATGCATTTATTGACTCCGCAGTCTCCGGCAGAGGAGGTCATAGAGCGGCAGGGCCGACGGCGCGAGAGAAAGGGTGCTATTCGCGTGGACAGAACAGGGGGGAGAGCAGGTTGCGTTGGTCATTTATCCTATCTCGAATTTGGTAATTGCTTTCCTCAAGATCGCGTGAAGAGGGGCGAGAGTTGGACGGGTGCAGCGACGAGACCCTGAAACGATTTGAGTGTAATATGTTCCGCTCACCTGATGCAAATGAAGGCCTTCTAGAAAGGCTATTGTGACCTCTACGCCAAACACGGTGCGCCGTGCTATCGTTTGCACCCTTTTCTCGATCTGCTAACGCGCAAGGTCGCCGTTTCGAACTCCATAACTAGCAGCGCAGAACAAGTGCTGTGCTGTTTTAAGTTTGGCTTGTTTCGTCAGGTATAATGAAAATCGTTAGAAAGTTAAGCTGCTCACATTGCCCATGCTGCCCTCAGCGACGACCTTTGAAATACGATAGCGAACGTGACTGCTATCTTTTATATGACCTTGTAATGACATGAGCCCCTCGATGAGCATTGCATATAGTGCCACGTGAGTTTATTTTATTTCCAATAATCACAGCAATATTTTTGACCCTCTGTCCTATTCTCTTTTCCAGTGTACTTTATTTACACATGTATGCTGTGCGTAAACAATAATTTTTCACATCGTTATAATGTACGTTCACGTGTCGCCACGTCTTTTTTTTTATCACAAAATTTTTCGTTGCTTCGTATTCAACATTTGAGAGCGCGTTACTACTCGAGTGCCAACAGGATTTTACTTTATTCTGTTTACCGACATGCACTCTCCGTTGGGTTGGCGCCGATACCATTACTGTATAGATCGGAGACAGCCTCAGAGCTTGTCTTCTCTGACGGAGGCCAATACCGCCGCCGAGCGTCTGATAAATCGTTTCTGACCGTCCGACCCTTTTCTGCACGTGTGTGTGTGTGTGTGTGTGTGTGTGTGTGTGTGTGTGTGTGTGTGTGTGTGTGTGCGCGCGCGTGCGCGCGTGTGTGTGTGTGCGTGCGTGTGCGTGTGTGCGTGTGCGTATGCGTGCGCGTGCGCGTGCGCGTGCAGCTTCAGAGGAGAAACTTACTTGACCGCTGTAAATAGCGTTTCGGCCAGAGGCTCACCTTCGTCTGGGTCGGAGTGCGAAAATAGTACGCACAGACTTAACTCTTGAAGAAGGGAGGAAAAAGATGCAGAAACAAATAATAAGGGGAAGAAAAAATTGAAAAAAAGTGAAAGAATGGGGACTAGCAGCCAAGCAGTAAAGGAAATAAAATTAGAACAGTAAAACAGAATGAAGGCAGGGTGGTTTACAAAAAGGTAAGAATCGCGGTCACCGCTAGCCATGGACAAGATAGGTGACCTGTAGAAAAGTAAATAAACTTATAAATAAGGGCAAGAAAAGAAAGGCGGCGAGAAAGACTGTCGCGAAGTGCTCTTACCTACACGCCTGTAAATGATATTTACTAAAGTACTCGAAACGTGGCTGCTATTGGCAGGATACTGTTCTTTGCGTGCCGCGCAAGCACCCTATAGCGTTCATTTTCCAACGTGGTAAATTGATATATAAACTATGGTTTCCACAGTTCGCATTTCTAGCGTGTTTGAGCAGCTGCTTTGTTCTATTGTCATGTCTAGTTTGTCCAACGCATCACCACTTTGGCGAAAGTTATTCGAGAGGAGGAGCTAGGGGAGTGATCTGGCATGCCCATTGAGGTTATTAGATGTATTTCGGAAGGAATTTTCAGGTTTCCCTACGTACCGCAATTGACATTCGCCCTACTCGAGCATGTAAACTATGACCTTGATTCACAATTTAAGTTTTCTCTAATAGAATGTGGGCTTTTATCAGTATTGTTTGCATGCGTTTACTGACCGGTCATTGACTTTTTGTGCAAAGTAGGCAACCTACAGGCGTTAATTTACTGACTGTGGAGGGGTCTACGTTATTTGTAAACATTTATCGCCCCTTGGTTACATGCAGTACTGTTGTGAAGAATTTCGACAGTTCATTACGCTTTCGCACGATGTTGAAGTTTTACTAGAAAATTATGCAGATGGTCGGAAAGTTGTTTTGTGTAGGTTAGGAAGACGTTTGAGCGGTGTTCATTTGTAAGTTGTCTGTGGGGTTCCTGAAATACATTTTACGGCTTTAAAATTCTGCCTTTTATAATGGCACCGACCGGCCATGAGCGAGGTAAGTTAGCGTTTGGTTATTTATATTGTCACGTTGTAGTGACGGCAGTCCAGCGGTCAGGAAGACACCATCCAGTCTTGGAAACGGAGCTCTTTATTTGGGCTGACTTGCGCCCGCAAAAGAACTAAATCACTCGGCGGCAGCGTAAGCAACAAACGTGCTCGTCGGTCGTCGAACTACGAATGTCCGCCGCTCGCGGCATCGCTCAATTTAAAGCCGGCAAGGAAACTTCCAGATAACAGGTCAAGATCATCTACGGTAATCTGGAAAAACCTAGATGCAGCTTTTCATGGCTGCGAACAATCGAGATTAGTCTGGTCGCTTCTCGCGCCACGAACAAAAGTGATAACGACCCTTTCCTGCTGCCTTGAGCGTGAACGAACAAACACTGCAATGATACGTGGCATTACCCCCCTTGCAAAGAAGCATCGTCTCGATGCTTTAAAATGAAATTAAACACGGAGAATGCTTCGAGAACTTAGAGTCCTTTAGCGTTCCTAATAAGGTGTAAGGGCAGCGGTAAAAGCTTCAAGTCTGGCCGTGTCGTCGTCAGTGTTGTCGTAGTTTTTGTCATCGTATTTGTCGTCGTATTTGTCGTCGTAGGGATTGTCGTCGTAGGGATTGTCGTCGTAGGGATTGTCGTCGTCGTAGGGATCGTCGTCGTCGTAGGGATCGTCGTCGTCGTAGGGATCGTCGTCGTCGTAGGGATCGTCGTCGTCGTAGGGATCGTCGTCGTCGTAGGGATCGTCGTCGTCGTAGGGATCGTCGTCGTCGTAGGGATCGTCGTCGTCGTAGGGATCGTCGTCTTCGCAGGGGTCGTCGTTGTCGTAGGGTTCGTCGTCGTCGTAGGGGGCATGGTCTTCTGTTTTCGTCGATGTAGGATCTTAGTTCTTGCGCTCAGAAGCAACCTCACCTCCAGAGGCTGCTTTATTCAGTTTAACCTTCGGGGGCTGGGGAAGCGTCCACGCACTGCGTAGCCTCGGCTAGGAGATACTTAGCGCGGTGACGATGGCGACGGAGAACGCGACAGGCGGCTCGGCGATGAGTATCCTTCCCGACGCAAAAAATCCTCAATTTCGGCTGGTCGCTGGCCGGGTCGGGGTCGTGGGGCGTCGTAAGGGAACCCTCGGATGCCGATTCTCCTGTATGGGCAGTACCGGAGAATGTTACCGGCTTCTCCGCAGCGGAAGCATTGTGGACGGTGCTGGTCGGGTGTTCTCCACTCGACGCATTTCCTCGGCTGTATGCGACGGTCGTAGGACGGGCGTGTTGGGGCGAGAGGGCGGCGGTCCAACGCAGCTGGCTGAGAGCGATAGGGGCTTGGGTCCCGTCGTCGAGGGGCAGGACGGCGCACAGCTGCGGCGTAAGTCAAGGCTGGGGGGCTCCAGAGGCTGCGTGGTCGGCTGGAATCAGGTATTCCGGCGAATAACTCAAAGGGCTGGCGTCACGACTTGCAGGGGTTGTCCGGTACCTGGAAGGCTACCCAGCACCTCCACCAGATGTCACGTTGTAGTGACGGCAGTCCAGCGGTCAGGAAGACACCATCCAGTCTTGGAAACGGAGCTCTTTATTTGGGCTGACTTGCGCCCGCAAAAGAACTAAATCACTCGGCGGCAGCGTAAGCAACAAACGTGCTCGTCGGTCGTCGAACTACGAATGTCCGCCGCTCGCGGCATCGCTCAATTTAAAGCCGGCAAGGAAACTTCCAGATAACTGGTCAAGATCATCTACGGTAATCTGGAAAAACCTAGATGCAGCTTTTCATGGCTGCGAACAATCGAGATTAGTCTGGTCGCTTCTCGCGCCACGAACAAAAGTGATAACGACCCTTTCCTGCTGCCTTGAGCGTGAACGAACAAACACTGCAATGATACGTGGCAATATTATCCCGCATTTGGTTAGCGCTTGCCTCAAGATCTTCGGGGCACGAACAGAAACGTTTAAATCTTGAGGCCTGGAAGCATGGAATGTCGCTTTCGCTCTGGCGTGGGTGACTACTATTGAAATAGAGGTACTGTTGCCTGTAGGATCTGCCTGTAGGTCTGCCTGTAGGTCTGCCTGTAGGTTGCCAGTGGGTTTTCCTTTTAAACATGTGACAAGTGTTCCCTAGCTCTTCTACACGAAACAGGGCGTCCAGGGATTAGCAGACTATGTTTGTGTGCAAAAAACTTTAGAATATCGATTGTTAAATGGGGAAATAAACTTGACGAGTTGGTTCTCGGTTTATCACCCTATCATGAATTTATCATGAATGAAGGGCTTGTGAAAAACTTGTTTTAATGTTTAAGAAAGAAAATTAGACTCATTGTTATGCATTAATATGCTGGCAGAGTCTGGTATGACGGACGCTGTAGTAGAGTGATCCAGATTATTTGAATCAGTTAAGGTTGCTCAATGTGCACTGACATCGCACACTACTCGGGCTCTGCACTTCTTCGGGCACTGCACTTCCATCTGCATTGAGCTTGAACCCTTCCCACCTGAATTCGCTGCGGCCAACCAGAGTTTAGGCTACAATGGGCTGTGGATAATGTTTAGGAACATACATCAAAAATTAATTGACCGACAGATTCCTAGTAAATGCATGTCTCGTAAACGTCGAGCTGACAAGCCATGGGTAACTGGAGACACCAGATTACTTATCAACAAAAGACACCGCCTCCTAGGCAGATACAAAAGAAAAAAGGATCGTAATGTTTATGACTCTTTAAAGCGTCTTGGTAAAGAAACAAAAATTAAGAACAAGATCGCCAAGAATAACTATTTTTATGCCTTGGGAGCTAAGCTGCAAACTAACTCTAAGGAAATGTGGAAACTCTTAAAATCTCGTGGAAGAGAACCTGTAGGAATCCCGAACTTAGTAGACGGTAACGGTGTTATGGTAGATAACGATTACAGAAAGTCCTGCTCATTCAACGCTTATTTCCAATCTGTTTTTACTCAGCTTTATTCAGGTCACCTCCACCCGGTTTCAGAGGACCTAACCACTCTTATGCCCGGCCTTGTTGTTACTTACAGCGGTGTCGTTAAACTTCTTCAGGATATTAAAGCTGGCTCTGCAGGTGGACCAGACGGTCATTCGTCGCATGTCCTGCGCGCCTGTCTGGATATGGTTATTCACTATTTAGTTATTTTGTTCAGTAAGTCTCTTGAAACCAGCTGTCTGCCTGACGAGTGGAAAGTAGCGAACGTAGTGACGATTCATATAGATGATTCCAGGAATAATGTTGCTAATTACAGGCCCATCTCCCTTACAAGCATATATGCAGTAGACCATTAGAACACATCTTTTACAGTTTTGTGATAAAACATCTTGAATGCAATAAATTTTTGACCGACACACAGCGCTGTTTTAGGGCTGGCCATTCGTGCGTAACTGAACTAGCTGAATTCAACCATGACCTCTGCCCTGCCTTCGACCGCCACGAGCAGACTGATTGCGTATTTTTATATTTCCCCTCACAGTTTCCCCTCACAGTTCACACAGTTCCCCTCCTCCGGCTACTTCAGAAGCTATCGTTTCTTGGCTTAACAAGAGAAGTGCTTCAGTGGATTAAAAACTATATTAAAGGGCGCAAGCAGCGCGTATTGGTCAACGGCCGGCTTTCAAATACTGCTTGTGTCACCTGTGGTGTTCCGCAGGGATTGGTACTGGGGCCTCTACTGCTTTTAATCTATATCAATGACATCGTGGAAAATGTTACCTGTCAGGTGCGCCTGTACGCAGAGGACTGTCTCCTATATCATTCGATTAAAGCCTCATGCGACAAAAATAATCTATAGCAAAATTTGGACCGCATTCAGCGCTGGTGCGCAAGGAATGGGACATGGCTTTGAATGCTGCAAAATGTTACTATACTTCTTTTTCGCGCATGCGTACTCCTTTTTTGTCTCACTATGTTTTAAACAACCGGCTTTCAAATATATCGGAGTTTATTTTTCGGCTGACCTGACATGGAGAAGGCAGACTGAATATATATCGGCAAAGGCATCTAGAATGGTAAATTTTTAAAAAGGAATTTTCGGGACGCTCCTCAGAAGGATAAGGAACTTTTATATTTCACTAACATCAGACCAATTAGGGAGTACGCCTGCGTAGTCTTGGACCCTCGCGTCGGAACCTATTGTGATATGCTGGAACGGATTCAAAATCGTGCGGCGCGGTTTATTACAATAAATATTGTTTTAATTATCGAAGCAAAAGTATTCAGCAGGATCTCAACTGGGACTCTCTGGAGGAGCGCCGTTTAAAATAAAATTAGAATTCCTCTACCACATTTATTCCAAGAAAACTGCTGTTAACCCCCAAACTTATCTGCTGCCCCTCATTCTGCATCCAGAAAGCGTGACCACGACTGGAAAATATGTGAAATAAAATGCCGTACTAACATGCTCAAAGACTCTTTCTTTCCGCACGCCATCAATGAATGGAATAAGCTGCCTCATAGTATTGTTGAATGCCATTCCGAGGCAACGTTCCGAGCACTGTTGTCAGAACTGTGATGTACACGCATGTTCACCTGCTGTTTTCCTGCTTTTCCTCTTCTTGTACTCTTGTAATGCTCTGTTGACGCTCTTTTTCATCATGTGCGATTCATTCTTTCCTACACTGTGCAAAAAGTTGGCACATGCTGTACAATTGATTGTTTATGTATGTATTCCTCCCTGCAATTATGTCTTCATGGCGCTGCAGAAATGGAAATAAATAAATAAATTTTGCCTCCATCGAAATACGACCGTCGCTGCCGTGATTGCGACCGCGTCATCGGGGTCAGCAGCCGAACACCATAACCACTGAGCCGCCGAGGACAGTGGTAAGCAATTAGAACAGGGATCGTCGGTGAATGAACGCGGAGTCATTAGGACGTTCGTCCTTCTTTCTCAACGCCCCGCCGCTGCAGTCTCTACGATACCCCCGGCGGTAGTCGGCGGAAAAGCGCTCAAAGCGAAGCGTACACTGTGTTGAACAGCTCAGGTCGCGGCGTAGTAAAAGGGTGCCCCGTTCGCCCGAGCCACCGGATCCGATTCGCAAATAGGGGTAAGATTTAGAACGCCGGCAAAGCCACCGCTTGAGGACTGCCCTCTCTTCTTAATGGACACCGGACGTGGCGCAACTTCGCAAAGAACGTGGCGTTCGGGAGATCGGTATATTTGCTGAGTAGTAAATACCGCCAGTCGAAACCTGCATGAGCGCCCTCGCTTGACGGGATCCGGTAGAAATGACGAATTGTCGGCGACTGTGCGTTTGTCTTGGGTTCTCACGTGGAGTGATATAGAGTGGGTTGGGCGCTGTGGGATGACGGGCAGGCAGTGAGAGGGGTATTTTGAGGGGAAGAATGTCCCCTAAGCTGGAAAAACGCCATCCCTGTGTCGGTTAGGAAGTTTCAGAGCACGGCTAGGGGTAGGGCTACTGGCACGAGACATCCAAATACCTTGGTGAACTTGGTCTTAGGTTGTCTTAAAGAAGGCCGGAACAATCTCAGATATGTCGGCCGTGACCTGCCGCAAGGTACGGGCGCGAGACATACTGGCGCGAGACACAAGGTGCGGGCCAGCATAACAGGAAAGAAGTTTTTGGACAGTCCTATGCGGAGAGATGGCGTGTAAATTAAGACCAGGCGCCAACGAGAGAAGGACCCGATGCGGTGACGGCGGCTGTGGGATTCCTGCTGTGAGGCTTGCGAGGCTAGTAGTAGTTTTTCAAATTTGGCGCCACTTTTGCTCTGGCTCCGCCCACTTTGTGAACATTTTTGGCTCTACCTAATTAACTACTCATCCGATTTCGATTTTTCCGGGCGCATCCTCACATCCTATTTCGACTACAACCACTCGATTGACACTACCACTTCTGAGTTGTCCGCAACTGCTGCCGACACATTTTGATGACACGACCCCGCCGACATAGCCTAGTAATGCTTTCGCATTAATAAAGTTCCGAACGTAAAACGTGTTTTCTGAGCGGGGCGGTCGGCGCCGCGGTTGCTCAGGACTGTCTAGGAGCACATCGTAGTGGACGGCAGCGGTGCGTCGCGTTATTTTGTAAGCCACGAAAGAACGACTAAGTAGCTTTTCGGACAAGCAAGTGCGGCGCCAGGGTTCCGTACCCAGGGTCGGCGGCATAGTAGGCGAATGGATATGTTTTCTGTATCTCTTTTGTTAGCTGCACAGCATTGCACATACAGCTTTGTTAACGCTATGTATCTTAGGAACTTATTTATTCTCCAACGGCCATGAAGGCTCGAACGAGCATCCCAGGGTGGTTGGAGGGGAATGGAAACTGTGAAAAGACAAATTTACTCAAACTATTATGGGTCGTAGCGGCTGGCACGTTATTCAGACACATCATAAATACCAGGGTAGAAACAATAAATTTCAATAAACCCTTCAACGTGGCCTACCTGACAATTTCAGCAATAGGTAAAGAAAGCAGTGAATTTACAAACTGAAAATTATAGAACTGCACTAACTATTCAAGCAACAACACCGATTGCCAAGTAAGTTGGTAACTTACGTCGAATTTTGTACGAGAAAAATGTCAGCAATAGCCAAAAGATCAAGTAGTTTCAGTGAGAACATAGAAATGGATCTTGTCGAGGTCCTCTTCCGGACGCAATTCCACGTAGGTGAAAACCCAGTTTTAGAGTTTTTTTCCGAGAAGATTAAGCTTAAATGTTGCAGCCTTGCTCGCGCCACTTCCTTTCAAAGGCTTTTTGGATTGAGGCTATTGCACTTAGTTCCACAGGTACATATTTCCTCTATTTCTTGAATTTCGTACCGAACACCGGAAATGAAGAAAAGTTTTATCGATTTCTTTTCAGGGCCTATTAATATGTGGCATTTCGCAAACCCTCCACATTCATCTTTCGCTTTCTTTTAGAGATTACCAAATTGGCCATGAATGAGCTTGGGGAAGCTCTTCTTACGCGATTAAAATGAAATCAACTTTGCACGGGGGGCTCCCGTTGTCCATCCTGTCGGAACCCTCTTCCCCGCTGGCGCAGGATATCTTGCGTGTTATCTAGAATGCGTGAACGCAACTAACGATCTGTCGTGGACTTATTAAAGTTATTATGACACCTTGAAGTCAGTGGGCGCCTGCAGTACCACGTAATGAGTGGGCTGAATTGCGTTTATTTTGCTACAGCTATTGCATTAATGCCTACTCAGACCTTGCCGCTGAGTAAGATTGCAACTAGACTGCTACTCATTATTCAACTAAGATGAGAGCGCAAATCAGGGGCTTCCACAAGTGAGCGGTTATCACGCGCACACAAGCCGGCCGCAGAGAAATTTAAGCTGTCGCATCGCTCCCGTAGATCCCATTCTGCTGCAAGAAGCTGGCGCGTGGTGCACGAGCCTGTTCAAGAAAGACGTGCCATTCGATGTTGACCGCAATAACTTAATCAGCCCCTCTCGTTTAATGAGAGTATGGCCGACATTTTAATGAAAAATTGACTGAAGCGACCAATGCATGCTCACCTGACTTATTTCGATGTCGTTGTTGCTGAAAACAGAGGTAGTTTGCCACAATTTCAGTCCATAGCGATGTACAACCATCGACATCGTTTCCAACTGATATATTCAGCTCTTGTGTGAAATTACGGGAAGGACGATATGCAATGCGCAGAGCGAGTGTGTTGCAGTTTAACACGACGCGTGATGGGCTGCGGCGATAGCACAGTGCTTTGTAGTGGCCAACGAAGCTGGTCTTTTCGCATCGCTGTGGGTTCGAAACCCGCTAGCTGCAATATTTATTTTGTTTCTCCACCATCAAGGTCAGGAATGCCACAAGATTGTTGGTTCAGTTTGACCCCGTGGAGCATTGCTTTCGCACTAAAAGATGTTAGAGCTGGGCGTGACTAAGTCCAGAGCAATTACAACTCTTCTATGATGATTGTTGAAGAACCTTGAGGAGATGATCGAGTTTGTATCACTAACCAGAAGGTAAATGTCGTCCTAGAGGATAGATTTTTCTCTGTTCCAAAAAAAGTAAGAATGGATACATCAGATCACCGCAGTAAAGTGCACCGCAAATCGCGATTACTTTCTAGGTTATTGGCAAGTGCCCCTAAGATATATTGCCGCGAATTTTTGTAGCGTTTGTTTGTTGTGTTTATTTGTTCATGCTTCAAGGCTGCCGGCACGCCGCTTTATCGCTTCGTTTGTGACGCAAAACGCGCCTAGAATTATCTCGATGGATCGCATCAGGACGGACCCGATTATAGTTTGTGCCAGAAGGTTCTAGTAACTTCTTAAGCTTTATCTCGAATGCTCGCTATAAGCTTTTAAAAGAGCACGGCCGACAGCTGCGGTCATTCTGTTCGACGACCGCCGAGCACGCTTGTTGCTGCCCGAGCTCATCAATGGCAGAGCGCTGCTATTTAGTTAAGTCCACAATCCTAGCCGCATGTTTTTTTGTCGCCCGCGTCGCAAACCCACCGCGCACGTTTGCTCGAAGGCTAACCTTGGCCTGTGGCTCTTTCGTTTGGGCGGGCAAAACCGAACTTGTGTCACGAATGTTCATGCGCCTTCCATCGTACATGGGTGGGTTTGGTATAGCTTGTATCCGCACCATGTGCAATGTGCTCGCCTTGCGAGGAGTACGAGATCTTGTACGCAACCCAGACTATCCCGGGAGAACACTCCTCACATACTTTCTGGGTAGAGCGCGTAACGTGTTTTTTACACAACACGTGGTTGGCCCTACAGCCGAGCAGCCGCCGGGATTTTTCGTTAACGTGCGTCGCACACTGGCGTCGTTGTCTGCCAGCGTGCCCGATCTGGATGTTGATGAAACCCCGCCCTCCAGAATGTGTGAAGCACTAACGGTAGCTGAGCAGACACGCGAACAACTCCAGAAAACGAGACGGGCACGCTGGCGCCAACTGACCTCAGCTGCGCTTCCTGCAGATGTCAGGGACTTCGGCTGGCTGCGAGGCTGGCGGGTCCTGCCCACAAGAGACCGCCTTGCGGCGTGGGGCGTGGCGCCCTCCGCCCGATGCCCGAAATGCGGTCTTTGAGAAACGTTGCGGCACGCTATGTTCGACTGTGTAGTGGCGCGCACCTTTTGGGTACTGGTGTCACGGATGTTTTTAACCCGCCTCGAAGCGCGCACTAGTTCACGCGAACTGTTTACAAATATGCTCTTGTGTGTCGACATGTTCGTTTTGTGGCGGCAGCGTGAAGCGGCTTCCTTAAATGGGCGTCCGCAAAGAGCAATGTTTCCAATGTTGCAGCGCCTCCGCACGCGCCTCATTGAGCAAGCATGCGTGGACGCACTGTCAATGAGTGAGGATGAGTTCTTGCGCAAATGGTCGACATAATTCATCGTCCTGCGCGGCGGTCGAGTGTCGGCTTTCTTACTGCCTTACTGACGTGCTCAGTGCTGCGTCACTGCGCATGTGCTTGACTGATAAGAGCATTGAGTTCAGCAGTTTTTCATTGTATTTTTGTTCACATTAGAAAAAAATAAACTTCTCTTTCTACGCCCGAGCTCGTCCAGACCCAGCGAAGATTTTTCGGCGCTGGCTTGCTGAGAAGTTTTGAGAAGTGCAGGCGGGCCTCGGATCCACTGCGACCCCGAGGTTCCGCAACCAGCCTCCCAGCCCAGGCGCCGTGCCTTTGCCGGTGCTCGGGCAACTTCGAGATCTACAAGCAGCAGCCCAGTCGGCCGCCCGTGACATCATGGGAGGCCCGGGACCTGCTGCCCCTCCGGTGTTCCGTGCGCCGCCCCCAAAGGCGCACTGTTTCCAGTTTTCTGTTACTTCCGACTCGACTACTGAGGACATCGTCGACGGCATCGAGTCGGTTGTCGGCCCGAAAGGGCTAGAGAGCCTCCAACACCATGGAGGCATGAAGTTCTGCGTCGCCTTGGCCTCGGCTGCGGCGGCGGAGAAGGTGCTAGTGGAAGGCGCCTTCAACGTGAACGGCACTTCCGTCCCAGTAGCCTGCGTGGGTCCCGCCGTGGTCCACGTGACGGCTTTTCGTGTGCCGCTGTACGTGGGAGATGCGGCGCTGGCGGCAGCACTGTCCTCTTACGGAAAGGTGCTGGACATCACCCACCCCGTCCTCAAGGGCCGTCGTCACGTCGGCAACGGGACGCACGTGGTCCGGATTGAGATGAAGCAGGCGGTGCCGAACTTCTTGACCGTCCAGGGCCACCGCGTCATGTTTGACTACCGAGGCGTCCGGAAGGTGTGTTCCCGCTGCGGGCAGGACGGCCACATCGGAGCGGCGTGTCGAACGCCGCGGTGCGCTCGCTGCGAGGTGTTCGGCCACGACACGGCCGGATTCGGAGCGGCTTGCAGGCGCTGCGGTGGAAGCCACCCCACAGCGGACTGCCTGCGGCCACGGTCCTATGCGGCGGCCGCCGCCTCGAGGAAAGACCTGAGTAAGGACAACGTGGCCGCAGAAACACGGAGCACACCAGCCGTCCGGACGTCGGTTGCCGACGAGCACCCAACGACCAGCCGCCCGAGGGAGCCCGAATCCGCCCCCGCGACGGAGGAGCCCGGGAAGGAGCAGCACCACGAGGGGTCACCTTCAAACGAAGTGGAGCCGTTCGCTGCAGTTTTCGCCGAGCCCTTGGCGCCTCTTCCCAGCACAAACAACTACGACACCGTGAGCAGCAGCGATGAGTCGAGCGTGGCGTCGGGCGACCTGGTGGACGTACCGGACAAAGTCACGCCGCTCCGCCTGACAGGCGACTTGACGTGCGGGCAGGTGTCAGGGCCAACGACTCCTCGAGGTGCGGACGACGCGCGCTTCCCGTCACCAGCCAGCCACACCCTACCATCGGCGACCCTGGCGTCGGCATCGGCTTCAGCTGCGAGCGTCGCCAAGACCACGCAGCAACCGGTGAGCGAGGCCACAAGCGCCGACGACCCCGAAAATATGGACTTCTCAAGACCCGACTACAAACGTGCCCAATCATCGGAATCCGAAGGGACTGTTAACGAACGTTCTAGCAAAAAAGTGCCCCGCGCGTCAAGCGCCGCCCATGGCAGCGCTCTTTAGGTTGTATGATATGCCGTCGCTGCTCTTGGCAGTCATGGCGGTTGTGCATCTCCTCTCCCTTAATGTTCGGGGATTTCAATCCGTAGACAGACAGAGAGAGGTGATGCACTTTGGCAGGGCTAGGGGCGTCGACATCCTGTTTTTAGAGGAATGCAACTTCCGTACTTCACTTGATGTGCTGAATTTCACCACCCGGTTTTCTGTTTTTGCTTATTTTTCGTTCACTGATTTTCATATGTGCGGTGTTGGTGTCGTTTTTGTAAACCCCTGCCTGCGCGCGGGTGCTCATTGCACTTTCGGGCTGGACGGCCGCACTCTTGCGGTCGACTTCACACTAAACCAGCGGCGGGTACGTGCGTTGGTTGTATATGCGCCAGCACGGCAGACTAGTAGTTCTGATTTTTTGAGCGCCTCGACTCAGTCCTCCTTGATCCCTACCCCACTTTCATCGTCGGTGACTTCAATTGTGTACTTAACATCGACCGTGACGTCCGCGGACAGGGTCACGGTCGCCGTTATTGCGGTGCCCCCGCGCTCCGCGATCTCGTGACTCAGTTCCGCTTGTCTGACGCGTGGGTGCAGCTTCACGGGGATGCCTTTGGAGCGACGTAGGAGAGAGCACAGTCAGCGAGTCGGATAGACAAATTCTATTTTCCACCAGAGCTCGCTTCTTTTGTCGTTAGCTGCGAAGTTCTCGCGTTCCCTGCAGGCACGCCGGTGATTTCCGATCACCACCCCTTGTCAGTCAGGCTTGACTTTGGTGAGGACACCCCACGTACTGTTACGTGGCGCATGGACACGAGCCTACTGGCGGACCCGGAAAACATGGCGTCACTGCGTACGGCGTTGGCAGCATCGTGCAAGAGCTTCGTTGCGACTGATTCATGGGACACACTCAAGGCTCGTTGGCAGGCAACTCTGGTGACGGCAGGTCAAGACCGCAGACGCCGGGTAACTCATGCACTGAATGACACCCTCAAGCGCATCCGTATAGTGCAAAGGGGAGCACCCTTAACTTTGCCATGAGCGATTACCTGAGTCTACTTAAAGCACGTTACCACGTGTTGCTCTGCCAGTCATCACGGGCAGCTAGTCGTGCACACCAGCTCGGGCGGCCGATATCAGACCCGGCTGTGCTACGACACGTACGCGCAGGCACGGCAGAGGAATTCGCTCCCGCTATTGTGCCTTTCGTGACACTCCCAGACGGCACCCAAAGCAAAACCACGGCCGATATCTGCACGATCTTCGCAAGCCACTTTTCGAACCTGTTCTCTACGGACAGTTGGCTACATCTTCAAGATGGTTATGACGGGCTTCTACAAAGTTTTTTTGGAAACTTGGCACGAGTAGCTGAAGAGTTGCATGAAAACCTTTGCGCACCAGCCACAAGCCAAGAGCTGCACGCCATCCTGCAGAGTATGAATGCAGCCTCTGCCCCCGGTCCAGACGGCATTCCAACAAGTTTTTATTCAATGTTTTTTTACGAGATCCAAGGAGCGCTCCTGAAGATGGTCAACGGCTTCCTCGCGGATGGGTTACGTCCAAACTCTTTCCGCGAATGTCGCATCATAGTCATACTCATTCCGAAAGCGGGCGGTGACCCCTCCGACCCGCAAGCATGGCGGCCCATAAGCCTCTTAAACGCAGACTACAAAATAGTCACATCTTTACTGAACACAAGAATGCAGACGATCCTTCCTCACCTAATCCACCGGGCTCAAACCAGCAGCGTGCCTGACCGCTCTGTGTTTGATGCATTGGCACTCACTAGAGACCTGTTCACATTTGCCAGCAGGACGGGCTTCAGCGGGTGCTTTGTTTCGCTTGACCAGGCGAAAGCATTCGATCGGGTGGAACACTCGTATCTGTTCGGAGTCCTTGAAGCCTTCGGATTCCCTCCGCAAATTGTCAGCAGGCTGCGCTTACTTTACGCAGACCTGAATGCTCGTCTCTCCGTAAACGGAGAGACGAGCGACAGTCACCCGGGGCATAAGGCAAGGATGCCATCTCTCCCCAACATTTCGTGTTATGCCTGGATCCACTCATCCGGCGCATTAACGACAGCCCATCCATACGCGGCTTCCCTCTGCCTGGCCAGGGCCAAATCAAGGTATCGGCCTACGCCGATGACGTGTCGCTTTTCCTCAAGGACGAGGATAGCTACGCCGCTTTTTCGCGGCTGTTTCTCGAGTACAGCGAGATATCGGGGGCCCTATTGAACAGGGGAAAAAGCAAGGCACTAAGGTTTGGCACCTTCACACCGAACCTTGCGGGCGAGGTGGAGTGGGTGCAGGGAGTGAAAGTCCTGGGAGTAGTATTCCTCGCCAGCGGAGAAGTAGCCCGCGAAACCTGGACTAACCTCCGCACGAACGCTGAGAAACGCCTCTCGGTGGCGTCAACTTTCCGCCTTTCAATGGCAGAGCGCTCCTATATAGTTAAGTCCACAATCCTAGTCGCATGTTTTTTTGTCGCCCGCGTCGCAAACCCACCGCGCACGTTTGCTCGCAGGCTAACCTCGGCCTGTGGCTCTTTCGTTTGGGCGGGCAAAACCGAACTTGTGTCACGAATGTTCATGCGCCTTCCATCGTACATGGGTGGGTTTGGTATACCTTGTGTCCGCACCATGTGCAATGTGCTCGCCTTGCGAGGAGTACGAGATCTTGTACGCAACCCAGACTATCACGGGAGAACACTCCTCACATACTTTCTGGGTACAGCGCGTAACGTGTTTTTTACACAACACGTGGTTGGCCCTACAGCCGAGCAGCCGCCGGCATTTTTCGTTAATGTGCGTCGCACAGTTGCGTCGTTGACTGCCAGCGTGCCCGATCTGGATGTTGACGAAACCCCGCCCTCCAGGATGTGTGAAGCACTAACGGTCGCTGCGCTGACCCGCGAACTCCAGAAAACGAGACGGGCACGCTGGCGCCAACTGACCTCAGCTGCGCTTCCTGCAGATGTCAGGGACTTCGGCTGGCTGCGAGGCTGGCGGGTCCTGCCCACAAGAGACCGCCTCGCGGCGTGGGGCGTGGCGCCCTCCGCCCGATGCCCGCAGTGCGGTCTCCTTGAAACTTTGCAGCACGCAATGTTTGAGTGTGTAGTTGCGCGCACCGTTTGGACATTAGTGTCACGCATGTTTTTAACCCGCCTGGAAGCGCGCACTAGTTCTCCCGAAGTGTTTCAAAATATGCTCTTGTGTGTTGGCATGTTCGTTTTGTGGCGGCAGCGTGGAGTGGCATCCTTAAATGGGCGTCCGCAAAGAACAATGTTCCCAATGTTGCAGCGCCTCCGCACGCGCCTCTTTGAACAAGCATGCGTGGACGCTCTGTCAATGAGCGAGGCTGAGTTCTTGCGCAAATGGTCGACATACTTTATCGTCCTGCGCGGCGGTCGAGTATCGGCTTTCTTACTGCATTACTGACGTGCTCAGTGCTGCGTCACTGCGCATGTGCTTGACTCATCAGAGCATTAAGTTCATCCGTTTTGTTTTGTATTTTCTATGTCAACACAGAACAAAATAAACTTCTCTTTCTACGCCGCCGACGAGTGATTCAGTTCTTTGCGGGCGCAAGTCAGCCCGAATAGAGAGTTCCGTTTCGACGACATTCTCGCTGTGTTCCTGTTAGCCGGACTGCAGTCACCACTACGTGACATCTGGTGGAGGTGCTAACGGATGTCCCTGTCGTCCTCACCCCCTGGGGCTGGATAACGTCGTCGCACTGCATTTCTTCCACTTGGTCCCGGATGGCTTGTCGTTCTCGCGGCGACACTCGGTAGGTGCTCTGGCGTAGAGGTCGGGCGTGCTGGTCGGTTATAATGCGATGCTTGGCAATCGGCGTTTGTCGGACCTTCGGCGATGACGAAAAGCACTCGCTGTAGCTTCGAAGGAGATTGCGGATCTGGTCTTGTGTGTTCCGGGGCAGGGCTGGATTTATGTCGAAAGTGGAGACTTCTTCGCCCTCTCCGACTCATCCGCAGATTCGCCTGACCAAAAGAACTCGCGCACTTTCGACATAAATCCAGCCCTGACCCGGAACAGACAAGACCAGATCCGCAATCTCCTTCGAAGCTACAGCGAGTGCTTCTCGGCATCGCCGAAGGTCCGACAAACGCCGATTGCCAAGCATCGCATTATAACCGACCAGCGCGCCTGACCTCTCCGCCAGAGCCCCTACCGAGTGTCGCCGCGAGAACGACAAGCCATCCGGGACCAAGTGGAAGAAATGCTGCGCGACGACGTTATCCAGCCTTCAAAGAGCCCCTGGGCGGCACCTGTTGTTCTAGTGAGAAAGAAAGACGGTGCACTTCGATTCTGCGTTGATTACCGGCGCTTGAACAACATCCCAAAGAAGGACGTCTACCCCCTCCCTCGCGTCGACGACACACTGGACCGGCTCTTCAACGCCAGATATTTCTCATCGATGGACCTCAAGAGCGGCTACTGGCAAATAGAGGTCGATGAAAGAGATCGCGAGAAGACCGCATTCATCACTCCAGACGGCCTCTTCGAGTTCAAGGTGATGCCGTTTGGTCTCTGTACCGCACCAGCGACATTTCAACGAGTAATGGATACAGTGCTGGAAGGGCTGAAGTGGCAGATTTGTCTGGTATATTTAGATGACGTCGTTGTCTTCGCCTCTAGCTTTGAGGAGCACCTGAAAAGGCTTCGAACAGTACTAGAGGCAATCAAATCGTCTGGGCTAACCTTGAAAGCAGAGAAATGCCACTTTGCCTATGGAGAGCTGCTGTTTCTTGGCCACATTGTTAGCAAGGAGGGAGTACGCCCAGACCCGCAGAAAACAGCTGCTATCGCAATGATTCCGCCACCGGCCGATAACAAAGCTGTGCGCAGATTCCTCGGACTGTGCGCGTACTACCGGCGTTTCGTCAAAAACTTTTCGCGCATCGCCGAGCCACTGACCCACCTGACAAAGGCAGATGTGCCATTTAAATGGGAAGCGCCGCAAATAGAAGCCTTCAAGGAACTTCAGCGCCGTTTACAGACCCCACCGATCCTTGCGCACTTTGATGAAAACGCCGAGACTGAAATTCATACCGACGCAAGTAGTGTGGGCCTAGGCGCTGTCCTCGTTCAGAAAATTGACAGAGTGGAGAAGGTCATCGCGCACGCCAGCCGTTCCCTGTCCAAAGCCGAAGCTAATTATTCGACAACTGAAAACGAGTGTCTTGTCATCATCTGGGCTACGTCGAAATTCCGCCCCTACCTGCACTGACGACCCTTCAAGGTGGTCAGCGATCACAACGCACTGTGCTGGCTCGCCAGTTTGAAGGACCCCTCCGGCCGCCTCGCTCGATGGAGCCTACGGCTCCAGGATTTTGATGTAACCGTCGTTTACATGGAGGAAGAAAAACTAGGAGGGAGCATGACGTCACAATCTTGAAGCCTAGTCATAAAAAATATAATGGAAAGAATCATGGGAAATAGGCCCTCACGTGACAAGGCAGTGGTAGCTCTTAGCCGGATTTCGGTTTCGGTTTCGCTCTCTCGTTGTACGAGCAACTGCGCGACCATCTGCTTGTGTTCACTGACGGCTCCGTGGTGAGCGCAAGCTGCTCGCTCGCCGTAGCGGCCACCGTCTCCGAGCGACGCGTACGCTGACTGCGGCGCAGTGGAGACATTGGAGCACATGCTCCTTCACTGTGCCGCTTCTGCAGTGCCGCGTCGCGAGATTCTCGCGGCCTGCAGGGCGCTGGGAATCATCCCGGACAGTCTCGAAGCGCTCCTGTGGCCGCGCGGCAGTGCGCGCACCCGTGACAGAACAATGGTGAGCCTCTGTGCGTTCATCGAGCAGGCGGGCTTGACTTCCCGTTCGCTATTCACCAGGTAGTGCACGCGTGAGACGAACGCTCCGTGGGTGCTACCTCGGACGGTATACGCGGCCAGGCGCCCCACCCCAGCCGCTAGTGCAGTGCGCCGCGTGCGCGATTAGTCCGAGACAGGACGCTACGAGCGCGCGGCTATGTATACATAAAGTTTACTTATTTTTGTAAGTGATTGTGCGCAGTGGCCGGGAGACCCCGCGCAGGGGCAGACGTAAAGCCGCCGGCACTCTCTCTCGACAGCGAGAGAGAGAGAGAAATACTTCACTGCTGCATTTCACGTCGGAACCGCGTATGTGCGCGAGCGTATTCGGCACGACTTGTGCTGGGCCCATGGGCGGGCCGAAGTCCGCCTGAGAAGTAGAATGTTGCGCAGCGCGCCGGAGCGCTCGTTAAACACGTCCGTCTGCCGTGAGCGCTCTGGAAGCCGCTGCGCCCTTTTTTAGAGGCTCGTTTCTTCGCCTACTCTCGAGTTCTCCGCTTATAGCATGCGCTGAAATAAACGCTCCGTATGTGTGTATAACGACGAAAGGAATTCGTCTTCATTCTCTTTATGAACCACAGTTGAACAGTGACGAGGTCGCTGCCGCACCCTTTGATGAAAAGTTTACCTGCAGTTTTCTACAGTGCATCCAAAAACTCAAGAGTGTAATCAACAGAAGTGTTGAGACGCGGAGCCTTCAGACAACCTCGAGCTCGGTACGCATTCCGCCAAAGCTGCAACACAGGCGCTGCGCTTCTGCGCTACATCGGAGCACGGACGTTCACTAAAAAGCACCGCTGGTTGGCAGTCTGGTAACTGTGGAGGAGGGCCTATTTCCCATGAGTCAGTGCGCAAAAGGGCCCTCGGCAGCGGCGTCAAAGGAGGATGGCTTGCAGAGGCTGAGCGCACTCTCTCCTGGTTTTTTTTACCTCCATGGTCGTTTACAAGTCCGGACGCAAGCACTCTGACGCCGACTGCCTGTCTTGAGCCCGTGTAGATGTACCGCCGTCGGGCGACGATGAAGACGCCTTCCTGGGACCCATCAGTTCCAGCTCTTTTGTACAACAGCAACGCGCGGACCCCGACATAAAATGCCTCATCGAATACTTGGAAGGCAAGGTTTCTTCACCCCCCCCCCCCCGCCTCGTTCAAGCGAGGTTTGTCTTCGTTCTGTTTACAGAGCGATGTCCTCGTGAAGAAGAACTTTGCAGCGAACAAGACAGCCTACCTCCTTGTTGTACCTGTAAGTCTGCGCGAAGAAGTTCTTCAGGCTTCACACGACGAGCCGACAGCTGGACATCTCGGGTTTTCTCGCACCCTCCGCCGCATTCAAGACAAGTATTACTGGCCCCGACTGTCTGCCAATGTCGCACATTACGTGAAGACCTGCCGAGATTGTCAGCGACGAAAGACCCCTCCAACCCGACCAGCAGGATTTTTGAACCCCATTGAACCCCCCTCAAGGCCCTTTCAGCAGATCGGCATGGTCTTGCTTGTCCCGTTCCCGAAATCAACATCTGGAAATAAGTGGAACATTATAGCGACCGACTACCTGACCCGCTACGCCGAAGCAAAAGCCCTACCTAACGGAACAGCAGCAGAAGTCGCCAAATTTTTCGTGGAGAACATTCTTCTGCGACACGGTGCCCCCGATGTGCTCATCAATGACAGAGGAACAGCATTCACGGCGGAACTGACGCAAGCCATCCTCCATTACAGCCAAACCAGCCACCGGAGAACAACTGCATACCACCCGCAGACCAACGGACTGACCGAGCGCCTCAAGAAAACCATCGCCGATATACTCGCCATGTATGTCGATGCCGAGCACAAGACCTGGGATGTCATCTTGCCTTACGTAGTCTTCGCCTACAACATCGCAGTGCAGGAGACCACCCAGATGACTCCTTTTAGGCTCGTCCATGGCAGAGAGGCCACGACCACGCTGGACGCCATGCTGCCGAACGTTACCGAGGAAGATAACGTCGACGTCGCCGCCTACCTACAACGCGCAGAAGAAGCCCGAAGACTTGCCCGATTAAGGATCAAAGACCAGCAGCGGACCGACGCACACGCTACAACCTACGAAGACGCAACGCGGAATACAAGCCGGGAGACCGAGTCTGGGTTTGGACGCCCATTCGCCGCCGAGGATTGAGCGAAAAGCTTTTGCGACGCTATTTCGGCCCGTGTAAGGTTCTTCGTCGGCTAGGTGAATTGGACTATGAAGTCGTCCCTGACCAAATGACTGCATCCCAGCGACGCCGCGTACGACCCGAAGTAGTCCATGTCGTACGCCTAAAGCCCTATCATGCACGCTAAAGGACGCCGTGTTTGCACATTCGGTGTTATTTTTGCACAATCCGTTTTTGATTGTTGATAGCCGCATTATTTTCTAAAGCATCGAGGCGATGCTTCCAAGGTAGATTTACTATGGTAGCGTAGGCTGCATAGAAGCCCATACATTCAAAACATGGCGGCTCATGGTGCGCAGCCAGCGCCGCCTTCGAAATGCGTGGACAACTAAACAGTGACGTCATAATTAAAACAAAAACGCGACGTTGAAGTCACGTGTTTTAGTGACGTCATATTTGTGAAGTCAGCGTCACGTGCTGCTTGGCGGGAAAAATAAACTGCTGAACGCCGCGACGCTTCAGCGCGACACCCGACACGAGAACGAAGAAAGAAGACGCGACGAGTGCCGAGCACCAACGCTATTTTTAGGTAATCAGTTCTCGTTGTGACTTTTTCCTTCGTCCTCGCCTCAGGTGTCGCGCTGAATATCGCAGGTGTAGCGCTGAAGCGATGAAATGTCACGCCGCCAGACAGGTTATCGCTCGCACATCGTGCAACCGCCACCTCGTTTTTGCGTACGGGAGCCCCATGGCCACAGACGATGCCCTTTTGGGGCAAAAGCGACAGAACCGCACCCAACCGAACGAAACTACACAGAAGCGCTGGCAAAAGGGAAAAGCGGAAACTGTAGACGAACGATGCACACCAAGAACTCGAGCAACAAGCAACGAGGAAAAAGTAGGGCTAGCAGAATGGTCAAAAGATATGACAAGGGTATGACGTCAGAGCACCGTCAACCTTGGCATCGTCCCGCTGCGATTGCCGCTGCTCTGAGCGAACGCTGTCATAAAAATTTTTACAAAGCAAGCGCTATACTTTCTAACAAAATGCACAAAACTAAAACATTTTAAAAAGTAATCACTGCAATTGTTTTCGAATGCTTTTGAAACACAAAATATGTCCCAATTATTTTCCTCTTCTAGTCGTGTTTGTCCACTCATTTCATTTTGGCGCTTTAGTTCCACCCCTAATTTGATGTCGCTAGGACTTGGTTCTGGACCGCATTCGGGCTCCGGCTTCGCGACCTATTTCAATAGACCTTGATGCTTCTTTGAGAGGGGAGTAATGCCGCGAATCTTTGTAGCGTTTGTTTGTTGTGTTTATTTGTTCATGCTTCAAGGCTGCCGGCACGCCGCTTTATCGCTTCGTTTGTGATGCAAGACGCGCCTAGATTTATCTCCATGGATCGCATCAGGACGGACCCGATTCTAGTTTGCGCCAGAAAGTTCTAGTAACTTCTTAAGCTTTATCTCGAATGCTCGCTATAAGCTTTAAAAAGAGCACGGCCGACAGCTGCGGTCATTCTGTTCGACGACCGCCGAGCACGCTTGTTGCTACGCCGCCGCCGAGTGATTCCGTTCTTTGCGGGCGCAAGTCAGCCCGGATAAAGAGTTTCGTTTCGAAGACATTCTCGCTGTGTTCCTGTTAGCCGGAATGCAGTCACCACTACGTGACAATATATCAGCGGTGCGCCGAATTTGTCGCGCCTTTTGGTATATTTGGCCGAATGGTTCGGGGTTTGGTCTCTAGAACGCAGCTTTATGTTTTTGTAGTTGCATGAGGAAAGTGCCAAGCGGCATGGGAATATTTTCAGTTTCCTATGTACATGACGCAGAAATACTTTTAAACAACACGGAAAACACGTGCAGCACTTGAGAGGAATTTTTTTTCAGGGTTACATGATGCGGAGCTTACTGTAAAGGCTGAAAATGTTCAACCTGATTGCGAAGAAGGGAGCTGTTTTGAGACAGGTATTAAAAAGTGGTGTTCGCCCGCCTTCCAAATTTGTTTCTTGCCATATTTTCCTATGAGGAAGCAGCGAGAATGACAGCGATCAGGGCATTGTTAACGCTTGCAGGCCATGTTCGCCATTACATATCGCAGTACTTGAAACACGCGAGTCCTCCCACCAACGCTTTCCCCAACAACAAAGCTGAGCGTGTCGTCTCGAATGGCGCCAAAAGAAACCCGTCGCACTAATTAAAAGAAGTGCTTGTCATTTTTCCTTTTCTAAGGTTTCCTAAAAAAGCGAAAGTGTTCATTATACACTCCAACGCAAGAAACAGAAGAATGATCCCTGTACTGCGCCAAAAATGATCAGAGAATAAACACACACCCCTGAATGAAGAAAGCTAACAGTTATCGAAATCAAGTACTGCACACGGTGTTTCTATTTTTTTTTATGTTTGTGCTGTTGGCCTATGAGAAATTGTTAGTTCAGGCAGCAATAAAGTTATTTTCTCTCTCTCTGCATCTTCAGAGTCGTAAAGACTGACGCTCGTGCAGACTGGAGATCTCTTTCACACCTCTGCGTTGCCGGATTCCTCTGGTAAATTTCTACCTTCACAGATCTGTGCTTGGCTGTTTCCCCACTGCGGCCATTTTATGCCGACACTGAGACAATGTATGAAAGCCTGCTGTTCTGCCACCGCTTCTCTCCTTCGAGGAGGCGCCTACCTATTACAAATTCCGTTTCAGCAGTTGGCTCTGCCTGCGTTCATTGGGGCTGTTCTTTCGATTGGCGCTTCTTTGCTTGGCTCGAGCGACAGGATTGTGCGCTCTGCTTTGCAAAATTTTCTTCGAGAAACGCAGCTACTCCTATTATGAATTCTCCCTTTTTCGGTCTCCCAGCTCAATCAATGCGACTTTGAAGCATTACGTGCATTACATTCGAATATGCATATAAAACCTTGGACCCATATTCGGTCACCTAATCAACAGGTCCCTCGTCACTGCGTCGCCCATTCCGTCAGCCTATACCCAATTAGGACTTTTTTTTCTCTCTAAACGTCTCTCTTTTCAGCAACTCACCGATTGTGTCTTGGCCACTCCCATTTAGTGGGTATGTGCCATTTTTATTTGAGACCGACCGGCCGACCGATCTGAAAAAATTGCTTTGAAATGAGAAAGGTCACTAACTAGCCCAGTTCAAAGTTTAAACGGCTTCATTTCTCATGAAAGCTGCTGTGTTAATATTCTTTTTCGCGTTTTATATGACCACTCATGTTCATCTTTACCCTCTGTTCCACAGTCCATCTGTAACTGTGCTACGAACGTTGCTTCCTGAGGCACTAATGCTGCAGAAATAAGCAGAGATGGTTGAACACAGCCTCATTTTTTTTCCAGGTCTGGTCAGCACACGGAAAGCCCACAACTCGAAGTTGTAGCTCTAAACTACCGCAAAATACCGCACAAGCACGACTCCATCCGCCAGCAAAACATCGGGCGGCTGGATCTTGTGGCGCTGCTTCAATAAATGTCTTGCCAGACAAACTGTGTCCCGAACATTTCGCTGAAAACAGCCCAGATGTGAAGTATTTAATTCACAAATTTCCAACGTGTACCACTTGTCAGGTTTCGGTTTTTCTCGTTATATGGGCTTCGACAACAGTGATAGAGACACAAATATCAGTTGTCGGCATGCTCACGTCCGCATCATATGTCTTATGTCTTTCAAATGCGCCTCCAGTCAGCACACGTAAAACTACCCACGCCGTCGATAACCGAATAGCACTGATCAGGGCGACAACCCCCTTAACCGCAGTGATAAAGGGACCAGCACCGCTGGCACCAAAGGCGAGCAGCCATGACGAGTCGGTCGCGTGCTTCTTCAGACACGTAACGCCGCAAGGGCCTTGCTCCCCTGTCGGGCCCTGGAGGAGGGAGAACAAACATATTTATTGTGGTCCCATACTCCGGCGGTTGTTGTGGTTTAGTGGACTAATTGCAGTGGGCCATATTTACATCGGGTTATCACGAGAGATTATAGTCCCCTTCTGCGCGGTCTCGACACCCACCTATTACTCCGACGAATTGCAAATCATTCAGATGCAGTTTGAGGATGTGCCTTGCTTGCTATTGATCTGGTAATGAACCGTAATGGTGCATTGTAATGGTGGCTGGGGCATCGGGAAACGACGGTTCATTATTAAATGCTGCTGGAGCAGGCAGGCACATAAGCAGACCGTCATCGACGACTTTCAACGCAAGATAAGAATGTTTTGTTGAGCAGATTTTAGAAACGCTGCGCTATTACGATGATTCCGTTCTGTTTCATTTTTCTGTGAACACTGGAGTGCCAAGAAGCGCGTGTTGCGACTGCTGTCAACCGCATCATGTTACATATTCCCGCCCAATACAGTCACGATTGTAACGTTTCTGGGGTCAAGAGTGCTATGCTTACAGCGTGCGTTCCCTTTAAAGCCGCAAGGTTTCATGACGAGCAAATTCTTTCTTTCTTTTTTTCACCTAGCACAGCTTTCCTTGCTTGGATGGCATTACCGTCGCCATGTTTTCATTCCCAATTGCTTTTCATTTGTGGCAAATAAAAATTTCAAAATGTTTCATGTGCACCAATCGCTGGAAACCATTATGCACTGCATTTTGGTTCGCGCGTTAAAATAACAAAAAGAGACCCTAGTCAATCGGGTCAGCGACTGAGCACTATAAGCACTGAGCCACCGCGGTGGCTGCATGTACGTACTTGCTGTTGTGAGAACAAGTTGAAAGCGTTAATTTCATGCTCAGAACTTTTACCTTCGTACCTCGATGAAGCGTGGTTCAATATATTACTTCAAAAATTACTTCGCTAAATCAGCGACTCAGCTAACTTGTGTTTAGGTGCGGTTTTTTTAGAGCGCCCATGTACACACATCTTGCGTTGTGAATAAGATCATCATCATCACCATCATCAGCCTGACTACACCCCGTGCAGGGCAAAGGCCTCTCCCATGTCTCTCCAATTAACCCTGTCCTTTGCCAGTTGCGGCCACTGTATCCCCGCGAACTTCTTAATCTCATCCGCCCACCTAACTTTCTGCCGTCCCCTACTAGGTTTGCCTTCTCTTGGAATCCACTCCGTTACCCTTAAGGACCAGCGGTTATCTTGCCTTCGCATTAAATTCCTTGCCCAAGCCGATTTCTTCCTCTTGATTTCAACTATAACGATTGCACAGCTACTATAGTTCTCTATAAAGTCAGCAATAAAATTCTAATACGGAAAGATGTCAGGCAGGGAGACACGATCTCGCCAATGCTCTTCATGCCTGCTTACAGGAAGTATTCCGGGGCCTGGAATAGGAATAGTTGGGGATAAGAGTTAATGAAGAATACCTGAGTAATTTGCGATTCGCTGATTACATTGCCTTGCTAAGCCACACAGGACATGAACTGCAAAGCATGATCAATGACTTCCCTTATAAAAATTTCTATAGAAAGTCCATAGACTGTCTATAGACTTTAGTCTATGAAGTCTATAGACTGTCTATAGACAAATCCTTTAGACTGGTCTATAGACAGTCTATAGATTTATGGCCATACACTTTTAGTAGACTTTTGTCTATAGACAGTCTATAGACAAATGTCTACTGAAAGTCTATAGGTCCATAGGAAGTCTATAGACACAGGTCTATAGACTTATGGTCATACATTTTCTATAGAGTTGTCTATAGACCGTCTATAGACACTTGTCTATAGACGTACTATAGACGACCTATAGACTTATGGCCATAGACTTCCTGTAGATTACTGTCTATAGACAGTCTACAGACAAAAGTCTACTGGTCCAGTAGACATATGTCTATAGACTGTCTATAGACATTCCACAGGTGTGTGGCCTGGCAGTGCTATAGACCATTGTCTATAGACAGTCTATAGACCTCTGTCTACTAAACTATTAGTAGACCATTATCTATAAACTGCGTATAGACAGTCTACAACCGTTGAAAAAGGTCACCAGACAGAGTTCACAAATGACACAATCAATATACTTACAAATTTAGTTTTATTTCCAAGCTATTCAGGCTGGGAATATGCAATACATGGACCATAAGAATGCACCACAGTAACATAAATGTTGAAAGTAACAGTCCGGCTAGTTTCCTCAGAAGCATTCTTGCGGTCTGTTGTCTGCAGTCAATCATCCGGGTGTGTTCACCTGTACAGCACAAAGGAAAAAAATAACAGAGGAACTGAAAAAAATTCCCATTCCATCTCTACAGATGTGCTTTACAATGCAAGGCATATCCTGGCTATGCCATTCTAGAAAGGCAATCTTGATCTTTTGGTTTGGTTTTATGGGGTTCAAAGACCCAAGGCGACACAGGCTACGGACGCTGAAGTGAAAGGCCGCGGAATAATTTCGGCCACCTGTGCAGAGTACACAGGCCTTTATCATTTTGCCTCTATTAAAATGGGACCGCCTAGGCCAGAATCGAACCAGCATCTTTCAGGTCGCCAGACGAACATGATAGCCACTGAGCTATTATGCCAGCGCATTCATTTCAGTAAATACACTACAGATTATAAGTGTCTTCATAAAACATTGTAACAAAGACCCATAATCCCTGGAGCACTCTACTCTGAATTCAGTACTGATACTGATTTCTGTATGGCAATCCTTTTACATTATTTGTAACAGAAGACTTTGAACAATTGTGCCACATATCTGCATTGACTCGCAAGGAGCTGTTAAGAATGCCACCTCCATAAAATACAGATTCAGTGCACCTTACACAGGGATCCAAAAAGGAGAATATTGCAGCATCTATTCTTATAACCGCTATAGAAGAAGCGCTTCAAAATACCCTGCGTGAAGCCTGGTATACTCGGCCAAATTTTTAACTGGCTCGGGTGTTGCATCGCTAAATGCACCTTGTAAAAAAGTGCCTTTCGGCTACACTGATGGCATATTCATGATGTAATTTGACGAGTGAAATGTCATTTTGTGGTTCCTTTTTGTTCATAGAATGTTTGAGTGCAGTACTTGCGTGTTTAGATCAACGTTAGCAGAAATATTCGTCTGCCACTACGAACAGTTGAAACAAGCGGCAGACGCGGCAATGAATCTGGTTCATATGGCCTCATCCTCTGGGTAAACTACCACTCCTTTCATGGCGGACAAGTCGTTTACCCAGAGGAAGTGCAAATGCGCCACCAGAACCATTGCTGCGTATTCCGCTTGTTTCGGCTCTTCGTAGTGGCAGACGATGAATATTTCTGATAACTTTGATCTAAACACGCAAGTACTCCACTCAAACGTTATATTAACAAAAAGAAACTATGAAATGCCACCTCAGGTGTCAAATTACAACATGAATATGCCAGCAGTGTAGCCAAAAGGCACCTTTTTTACAAGGTGCATTTATCGATGCAACACCAGAGCCAGTTAAAGACTTGGCCGGGTGTACGTAAGCCGATACTCAAACGGGCACAAGCAATACAAAACCAGCAGGCAGAAGACGCAACCAGTTCACCACAGATTTGCGTCTATAACTTGAAGCACAGAGATGGAATAGCATACTCATACATCGGCGCGCGCTCTTAGAAACAAGCGGGTTGCAGCGCTTCCATGCCGCGCTCATTATTCAGAAAACTCATACAGCACACAGAGGCTGCAGCTACGCCGTTTCAAAAGCAGTCGCGAGTTTGAGACAACAAATTACTGTCACGATAAAATACCGTCTGAAATTCACTTAGTTTTTCCTTCAAGTGCAGACCCAAAAGCGCAGTAAAGAGATGTGTTTCTTGCATTGAGGTAGCCTAACCCAACGCTGCTAGAAAAATCAACTAAAGCATTGAACGCGCTCAAAGTAGGAAGTATTTCAATGAAACAATTAACGCCTTCAACAGGCGCAGCTATAATAACACGAGAGCTTAATTTAATTTTAGGCGCAAATAAGCGGCGAATTACATCGGCGTTATCGTAACGTAGCAGTCTGAAATCAGAAACACATACTTTGCCTCTCGCGCAAATGGTATTCTAGAAATCTGAGCACGCGTGAGCGGGATTCATGAACGAACTACTCGGAACGAAATGTAAGCCACCTCTTGTAGAGCCGACCTTTACCCAGCTTTCAAGTGCCCGCCGGCCAGCGGCGGCGGCCAACGGCTCTGATGACAGACATAGAGGAATCCGTACGTGTGCAACGAAGGGGAGACGGGATGGAGCTCGTGGGTTCTTCGCGGTGTTTGAGCACGCCGGCCATTCGCGCCGGCAATGAATTTTATACCATCACACTATAAGCATTCCTCCAGCGCCGCTTGTCTACAACTTTGACAAACGTCTCGCGCTCCAGTGTGTAGCGTTACAAGACACCTTTGCTGAAACGTCGGCGTCCACGACGCGCACCGAGCGAGCGTCTATACGTAGCAAGAAATGCACACCTCAAAAAGAACAGCACTACAAGGTCCACACAGGCGATAACACAAAGATAAGAAAATGAACGTAATCCACCACAGAACGAGAGTGTATGTAAGTACAGTACGTTTTCAGAGGTGCAAAGTAAATTGAGCTCACACGGCGCTAACTAACGCACAGGTCCATTTCGGCCGTCATTCACAGGCTAAACGACATTTCTGGCCGCGCATCTACCTTGAAACACGAAAAACCTAGTAGACAGCTCGCGAGGAGCGGCCTATCATCAAGGGCATCGCACAGACTGCCTTTCCGCGCGTTAGTAAAGACAGCGGCACAGAGATAAGCGGCATTAGTCGAGAACCCGATGGCTTCCGCCTTAGAAACGAAGATAGGACGCTTCTCACTGCGCACATAATCTGTTCTGCACACACAGCTGTGCTTAGAGTTGTTTAGGAGACCAAATGAATAAAATATAAACGTATAGACTTACCGTAAGCGGACGATGAAGCTGGATTTTGAAGAAAACGTAATCCGCGAAAAAAACGCCGACGCCACCGACGCAACCACGCACAGGGTTGTTTGCAGCCCGAATGATTTTCCGCCGTCTCGCGGTAAAACGGTAAAACGTAAAACAGAAACCCATTTCACGGTCGTATCTTTATCGCTCGCACTCTTGCCGTGTGCAGCTTGATCTGATATCCAAGACCACAGAATGCAATTGGTTTATAAGCGTAAATTCTTCGCTTACCCTCTAAAAACCTTATTGTTTACGCGAAAACAGAACCGAAATCTAACTGCTTGACCGTATACGCGCCGCATCTCCCACCGAATAGTGGTGGTACAAGTATCAAATAATAATTATAATGTTGCATAGCATAACGTCTTTTTAGCGTGCGTTCGTGTTTAGAAAACTGATATGCTCGACATCAGCGTGTCATCTGCTCCGAAGTAACAGGTGCAAGGGTAGGAACGAAAAAATACTGGCTTTGTGATTGTTGCGTCGGTGCACTTGTGATTGTTGCGTCGGTGAATACAAACTGCAAAGGTATAAATGGGAGATGTTAATCGCACAGAGGACCAGGCTCTTTGAGACTATTCTGAGGTGTTTCTAAGGGATGGGCGCTTCCTTGAATTCTCATACCCGTCTTTCCCTCTTTATTTTAAGCACGTTTTAAAGAGAAATGTAGAAGCGTTGATGAAATGTTTCTGATTTCAGCGCGTTGGACAGTAACAATCGAAAGATGGAATGGAATTGTGTCGAGCGATTCCTTTAAGGGACAGCGTATTCATTCGATGTAGTACAGTTTGCGGCGCCCTTACTCCAAGAACGGCTGCCTTTCCTCGGCTTACTTGTTAGCATTAAATATTTAATTGTATTGACAATATACGTCACGATATAACGAAAAGGAGCTTGTCAAGGCTCCTGAAAACTATATACAGGAGGGTGTTGTAATGTCCTCAAGCAATACTTTTTTAATTTCCGTAATAGCGAAGGAGGTGGAGGACACCCGAAAAAGTTGCGGTCACCAGATCCAGCTGGGACCCCACAGCATGCAGTGCAAAAATAAATTGACATTGTTCTATACTTAGTCGAAAGTCAATGTATCGAACATTGTTAGATAAAATTAGGATTGTTATAGACTGGTCTATAGACAGCAGACTATCTATAGTGTACAGTGTATAGACGAAAGAAAATTGAGGTAGTTGTAGACTGTAGTCTATAGGGAGTCTATAGACCGTCTATAGACGAAAGGAAATTGAAGCAGCTATAGACCGTAGTCTATAGAGAGTCTATAGACCGTCTACAGACGAAAGCAAATTGAGGCAGCTATAGACCTTAGTCAATAGACAGTCTATAGACCATCTATAGATGAAAGAAAACTGAGCCAGCTATAGACTTTGGTCTATAGAACGTCTATACACAAAAAGAAATTGAGGCAACTATAGACCTTGGTCTGTAGAGAGTCTGTAGACCGTCTATAGACAGAAGGAAATTTTGGCAGCTATAGACCTTAGTCTATATCGAGTCTATAGACCGTCTATAGACGAAAGGAAATTGAAGCAGTTATAGACTTTAGTCTATAGAGAGTCTATAGACAAAAGGAAATTGAGGCAGCTATAGACCTTAGTCTATAGCGAGTCTATAGACCGTCTATAGACGAAAGGAAATTGAAGCAGTTATAGACTTTAGTCTATAGAGAGTCTATAGACAAAAGGAAATTGAGGCAGCTATAGACCTTAGTCTATAGCGAGTCTATAGACCGTCTATAGACGAAAGGAAATGAAGGTAGTTATAGACTTCAGTCTATAGGGAGTCTATAGACCGTCTATAGACAAAAGGAAATTGAGACAGCTATAGACCTTAGTCTATAGATGGTCTATAGACCGTCTATAGACAAAAGGAAATTGAGCCAGCTATAGACTTTAGTCTACAGAGTGTCTATAGACCGTCTATAGACGAACGGAAATTGAGGTAGTTTTAGACTTAAGTCTATAGAGAATCTATAGACAGTCTATAGACAAAAGGAAATTGAGACAGCTATAGACTTTAGTCTATAGATTTTCTATAGACTGTCTATAGACAAAAGTAAAAGTCTATAGGATGTCTATAGAGTCTATAAAAAGTCTATAGAAAGTCTATAGACCATTTTTATAAGGGTTAGGCCGGCAGGGCAGAACGGTGGGGCTAAAAATTAACATGCAGAAAACCAAAGTAATGTTCAACAGCCTAGAAAGGAAACCGCCTTTTTCACGACGCGACTGCGCATGCGCCCATCCCCTGGCGGCGGTGTCGCGAAACATACTGGAAGTGTAAACAAACCGGCTTCCTACGCGACGTGCGTTGCTGCAGCCGTCGGGCGTTCAGCACGACACGTTTCGTGATGCCTACGACATGTGTTGCATACAGCTGCAATGCTCAATATGTGAAGGGAAGCAAAGTCGGGTTTTTTTCGCTTTCCGAACGCTTCCCGTGACCGCCTTCGACGCGAAGCGTGGATAAAAGCAGTTCGCCGGCTCGACGATCGTGGCCGCCCTTAGGCACCGTCAAGCAAGTCAAGACTGTGCGAGAATCATTTTGTGACAGGTACGGACGAGGCAGTGTGGTTAAATGCGTGTGCAGTCTATCACGAAATCTTTTGTTGATGGGCAGGAAGGCCTCGGATGCCACCGCGGCAACCAGACTTCTGGTCGCTTATCTCAAGATTGCGGTTTCGATGCAGACCACGACAGCCGCATTTCAGCGGAGGCGAAATACAAAAGCACTAGTGTGCTGTGTATGTCAGTGCACGTGAGAGAAGTCCAAGTCGCATATATTAATGCGTAGCCCTCCACTGAAGCATTCCACGCAGCCCATGTGTCAGACTAAGTCCACGTATCAATACCATGGCATGCGCTCATCGCCGGCAACTTTCAAGAAACAAGCAAAGGTGCTCTGCGGCGGTAGACTCACGCGCTTTCAGTTCGTCAGCAAAAATGGGTTTAGGTTTGTATCCGGGTAGGGCAGAAACTGAATCGGGCATATTTAAGTTGTGTCCAAAAGTTTTTCAGAGCGCACACCCGTACGAATCCCTATAGACGGGCGGACGGTGGAACGGAAGAAAAAATAGCGACACCCGATTCAAAAATGTGGCCATTTCATCTGTTCCTACACGAAAACCCTGCAAACTGGAATCGCACACCAGCAAGCACATACGAGTTTGCACATTCAATATCGCGACTGTATGCAGACCGGCCTCCCTGCAACTAGCCTGCGGCACGATTTCATAAAGCTAAACAGCACTGCCGCTAATAAATGCAAAATGATCGGGATATTTCATTGAACACTACGTTCCGAATGTAGTCTTCATCTTTGAAGCAGCAGCCCTTGCTTAGCTGGCGATCACATCGCACGCCGGATGATTGGAGATACTGAAGAATTTGCTCTTCGGTGGGCACAGCAGCCTGCCTCGGACTTCGCACCAGCCATCAGTCAGCCCTAGAAATCCTCCAGATACCAGGTGCTGCCCAGGACACGCCATCGTCGACAGATGCCAACAAAACGTGCTCCGCAGCGGCACTCAGCCCGGCCGGGTTGGGCGCGCAGTACCCTTCCAATGAGCTTCCAGCGTTGTACGAGATGTGGCAGCCCAGGAAAATGAAAAAGGTCGATTGGTAGCGAGGTGCTGGAAGTAGCAACATAATATGTCTACTTAGGGCAGGTAGTGACCGCAGATCCGGATCATGAGAGGGAAATAACTAGCAGAATAAGAATGGGTTGGAGCGCATATGGCAGGGTCTCTCAGATCATGAATGGTAGCTTACCAATATCCCTGAAGAGAAAAGTATACAACAGCTGTATCCTACCGGTACTCACCTATGGGGCAGAAACGTGGAGGCTAACAAAGAGGGTTCAGCTTAAGTTAAGAACAATGCAGCGAGCTATGGAATGTAAAATGATACTCGTATGTGTAACCTTAAGAGATCGGAAGAGGGTGGAGGGGGTGAGGGAACAAACGCTGGTTAATGAGATCCTAGTGAATAAGATAACAGTAATAACTGAAGCCTATACACCGATTTTATTTTAACATGAGGTAGCCATTCTAGAAGTTTACAATTTTGCCCGCCGATCAAGGATCTTGCAGAAGCTTTCGTAATCTCCTGTTCTTACTATTTTTTTCCTGTCTGCATTAATTCTTCGCAGATGGACCAAGAACGGAAGGAATATTCCAGCCTACAGCGGACCCGCTAGGGCATTGACAACAATGTACTTCTTCACCAAACTAACTCTGTCGTTCCGCCCAATGAACCTCTTATGCGGCTCATTGTAAGGTGAAACTCAACTTCTCTTTCTGCTTGTATATCATACTTCGCCTTCAAACGGTGCGCTGCTGTGAAGTGAATTTTGCTGCAGTTTAGTGAACTGCATGACCCGTTGTCCACTGCAACGACGCAAAACAGCGGTGTTGGATACCGCCCAGTTAGAGGTGTGCGCCGTGCAGGTTTTGACCGGCGGCGGCGTGGTAGGCGTTTTTAGTCGGCGGCGCCGGCGGCGCAAAAACCGAAACCACTGTAAGGGTGCGTTTATTAGGCGTCCTCAAGAGACTGAACCGCCGTGCATGATCTGGCAGCGTAGACGGGCGTAGCCAGCACCAAGAGAGCGGGGCAACTTCGTCGTCGTCAGGCGCAGCGTAGTGTCGGCGCATAAACTTCGTCGTCGTCAGGCGCAGCGCAGTGTCGGCGCATGGCGGTAGCGGAACCTGTCACAGTTGGCACACTACCGTTTCCCCCGGGTGAAAAGGAGCCATCCTGGCGTCTTAAGGGGAAGGAAGAACAGAGGGGTCGTAGTATGGCTTCAGTCGGTCGACGTGGACGGTTTCGCTGCCACGGCGACGCAAGTCCGCAGCGGGTGCAACAGGCTCAACAATATAATTGACCGGAGATGTTTGCTTGAGAACCCGGTAGGGACCATGATGCCGATGCAGCAGTTTCCGCGAAAGGCCGGGAGTTGTGGGAGGCACCCAGAGCCACACAAGGGAGTCGGCAGGGTAGGAGGTAGAGGCCGCGGAAGTGTCGCGGTCATGTTTTTGCTGCCACTGGGTCTGCGTGGTAAACGAGCGAGCAAGCTGGCGGCATTCTTCGGCGTACCTGGCAGCGTCGGACAGTGGCGTGGACTCGGAAATGTCGGGTCGGTAGCGAAGAAGAGTATCCATCGTGTAGGGGGGCTCGCGGCCGTACAGAAGAAAGAAGGGAGAGAATCCAGTGGTGGTTTGTGTCGCAGTGTTATATGCGTAGGTGACGAAGGGAAGAACTTGGTCCCAGTTGGAGTGGTTGGCGTCGACGCACATGGACAGCATGTCACTGAGGGTTCGGTTGAAACGCTCGGTCAGGCCGTTCTGAGGGTGGTAAGACGAAGCGATGCGATGGATAATGCGGCATTCCTTGAGGAGGGCCTCAAGAGCGTCAGACAGGAATACGCGTCCACGGTCGCTGAGCAGTTCTTGAGGAGCACCATGGCGAAGAATCAGGTTCTTTAGAAGAAAGGAAGCCACGTCGCGGGCGGAGGCAGATGGTAATGGAGACGTTTCAGCATAACGTGTGAGATGATCCACGGCCACGATAATCCAGCGGTGACCAGCGGGAGTGGGAGGGAGGGGACCGTGGAGGTCTACGCCAACGCGGTCAAACGGGCGGGCAGGACAGGGTAACGGCTGCAGTGGAGCAGGCGAGGTGTGAGGCGGACATTTACGCCGTTGACAGGATGGGCAAGATCGCACAAAGTGGCGAACAAAGCGGTACATGCCACGCCAGTAGAATCGGAGACGCAGACGCGTATAGGTTTTCAACACGCCGCCGTGGGCACACTGGGGGTCCGCATGGAAAGCGGCGCAAATGTCGGTGCGTAGATGGCGGGGGATCACTAGGAGCCATTTGCGGCCGTCGAACAGGTAATTGCGACGATAGAGGAGACTGTCCCGAATAGAAAAGTGACGGGCTTGACGTAAGAGGGAACGGGACGAATTATCAGTCGTAGGACTCGAAAGGAAGTTAATAAGAGTGGCGATCCAAGGGTCTTTCCGCTGCTCGGTGGACATGTCGGCAGTGGCAAGCGAGGACAAGTCGTAAGCAGACACAGGAGCAGGCGATGAAGCAGTAGGTAGTGGCGAGCGGGAAAGAGCGTCCGCGTCATTATGCTTGAGGCCAGAGCGGTAAATGACATGAATGTCATACTCCTGCAATCGCAGAGCCCAGCGAGCTAGGCGGCTGACGGGTCTTTGAGAGAGGCCAGCCAGCACAGGGCATGGTGGTCGGTTACTATACAGAACGGGCGACCGTAGACATAGGGACGAAATTTTCCAATGGCCCAAATGATGGCCAAACATTCTCGTTCGGTAACAGAATAGTTGGCTTCCGCTTTGCTCAAGGTCCGACTGGCGTAGGCGACCACATATTCACGGAAGCCAGGTTTGCGTTGAGTGAGAACGGCACCCAGTCCAATACCGCTGGCGTCAGTGTGGATCTCAGTAGGCGCAGTCGGGTCAAAGTGGCGCAGGATGGGAGGCGAAACCAAAAGGCGGCGCAAGGTGTCGAAGGCGTCATCGCAAGCAGGCGTCCAAGCGGAGAGGTTGGAGCTGCCTGCGAGTAGCTGGGTCAGAGGAGCGATTATCGTGGCGAAATTCAAGATGAAGCGACGGAAGTAAGAGCAAAGACCAACGAAGCTACAGAGCTGCTTCAGAGAGGTGGGCATCGGAAATTCGGCAACTGCACGAAGTTTGGCGGGGTCCGGAAGAATGCCGTCTTTAGAGACTACATGCCCTAAAATGGTGAGTTGTCGGGCAGCAAAGCGGCACTTTTTCAAATTCATCTGGAGCCCAGCTTCAGTAAGACAAGTCAGAACACGCTCGAGGCGGATGAGATGAGAAGGAAAGTCCGCAAAAAAGACTACGATGTCATCGATATAGCAAAGACAACTCTCCCACTTGAGTCCACTAAGGATAGTGTCCATCAGGCGTTCGAAAGTTGCCGGGGCGTTGCAAAGGCCAAACGGCATGACGTTGAACTCATATAAGCCGTCAGGTGTTATGAAGGCAGTTTTTGAGCGATCAGCGTCAGCCATGGGCACCTGCCAGTAGCCTGACCTCAAATCCAGCGAGGAGAAATACTCAGCTCCCTGCAAGCAGTCCAGGGCGTCATCGATTCGTGGCAGGGGATAGACGTCCTTGCGTGTGATGTTGTTGAGCCGGCGGTAATCAACACAGAACCTGATGGAACCATCTTTCTTTTTTACCAACACAACAGGAGACGCCCAGGGACTGTGGGAGGGCTGTATGGCACCCCGACGGAGCATGTCGTCCACGTGATCAGAAATGACGCGGCGCTCAGAAGCCGAGACACGATAGGGGCGCTGGCGAAGAGGGGCGTGTGTACCGGTGTCGATGGTGTGCGCAACGACAGACGTACGGCCCAAGGCAGTCTGAGAAAGATCGAAAGAAGAACTGAAGCGCTGGAGGAGGGCGACGAGTTGATCACGTAGCGCGGGTGGAAAGTCGGCGTCAGTGGCACGGTGGAAGACGTCGGAGGGCGGTGGATCATTCTTAACATCACAAGAGCTGAGCACATCGACATCGAAGGAAGCGGTGGTATCAAGAATAGGGTAGGGAAGGCAGGAATCAAGTTCTTCAACACGCCCGAGGCACTCACCTCGGAGCACTGCTGACGGGCACGAAGATGGGTTCGAGACGTAAATTGCACTTTGTCCATGGTCGATCGTCAGAACAGCAAAGGGAAGCAGGAGGCAGGGATGGCGGGAAGCGGTTTCGGAAGGCATGAAGAAAACAGTTGAATGAGGGACGCCGACACAGGAGAGCGGCACGAGGGCAGCAGAAAACGGAGGAATGTCGGTGTCAGTCGCGACCACAAGTTTGGCAGACTGCGTAGGTACGTCGCAAAAGGGAGCGTCACACAGCGGAGAAAAGGCGATTTCAGCTCGAGCGCAGTCAATAACGGCACGATGAGTCGAAAGAAAGTCACATTCCAGGACGATGTCGTGTGAGCAGTGAGACAGCACAATAAACTCGATGGTGTACAAAACATCTTGAAGGAGGACACGGGGCCGTACATGCGGCTGAGGGATGAATGCGCTGTGATGAGGCGGTGCGAAGCGAAAAGTCAGAAAGTGGGGTAGTCACTTTGCGGAGTCGGCGGCATAGAGCTTCACTTATGACAGATACTACAGCGCCCGTGTCGACGAGGGCGAGAACCTTGGCACCTTCCACGAACACTACGATTACATTAGCGGGACGACACGGAGGACTTGAGGAGTTCGAAACAAGCGCAGTTCTTGCCCCCGGAACTGCGGCTGTTAGTTTCCCTCAAGCGCGGAGCTAGAACGTCGCAGCATCGGGGAAAGGGAACGGCGTCGAGGGGAAGGCGATCGGCGAGTGGTGTAAATTTGGCGATCAAGGGAAACAAAGGGGGGACCAGGTGACCTTCTCGGCGAGGATAGTTCGGCATCGTACGGGTAGGAGCGCAGATCAGGTCGAGAAGGCGGAAGGCGCTAGCGGCAAAGCCGCGCGACATGGCCGGGCAGACCACAGGCGTAACAGATGGGTCGGTTGTCCGCAGTACGCCAGGGATTGGTAGGATGTGGGCGAACCCTTGAGAACGGAGCTTGAGACGGGGGCTCAGACGGCGGCGGAGGACGGAAAGAAGGGGTGGCCAGGTAGGAATCGGGTGCCGGCGTATGTCGTGGCCTGGCCACCGCTTGGGCATACGTCAGGGGTGCTGTCACAGGCGCGGGCACAGGGCTGGACGGTAGCAGATCAGCAACTTGGTCTTGCACGACACGGCGAATGGTAGGAGCCAAAGACGGGGTCGAGTCAGGAACTTGGCGGGCGGGGTCTTGAAAATGGGATATGAGGGACAGCTGGCGAGCGACCTCTTCACAAACGAATGCTTTGATTTTGTTGAGAAGAGGGGAGTCCTCTGTAGTGTGCCAACTGTGACAGGTTCCGCTACCGCCATGCGCTGACACTGCGCTGCGCCTGACGACGACGAAGTTATGCGCCGACACTACGCTGCGCCTGACGACGACGAAGTTGCCCCGCTCTCTTGGTGCTGGCTACGCCCGTCTACGCTGCCAGATCCTGCACGGCGGTTCGGTCTCCTGAGGACGCCTAATAAACGCACCCCTACAATTGGTGGAGGTGCTGGGTGGTCCGTCTTATGGTTTCGAAACCAGAGGTTCGCCACGTCCGTGAGATAAAAGATGACGTTACTCAGCTTGATAGTGTCATCCCACTTGTTATAGCTGCTCACTCGCTCATACGATGACAACCAGTCGTCAACATCTTGGTCGGCAGTCCCATTGAAGAGGGCAGGGTCACGCTGCCGGATGACGCCAGAACAAATGACGGTGGTTGAACTGGCCGCCGGTGTTGGGGCAGTCTCATCTGGCATGGTTGACACAGGCGGCAGCGTACGGCTCCGGAGTTCCAGGTTGGTAGGGTACGTACCCAGCACCTCCACCAATTGTAGGGGTGCGTTTATTAGGCGTCCTCAAGAGACCGAACCGCCGTGCAGGATCTGGCAGCGTAGACGGGCGTAGCCAGCACCAAGAGAGCGGGGCAACTTCGTCGTCGTCAGGCGCAGCGTAGTGTCGGCGCATAACTTCGTCGTCGTCAGGCGCAGCGCAGTGTCGGCGCATGGCGGTAGCGGAACCTGTCACAATTGGCACACTACACCACAAATTAAGAGAAAGCGGTTTCGCTACATCCTTTTTTGTTAAAGAGATTGAAATGCTATGCTTCTCATGTTAGGGGCTAATAGGACACACATACAGAAGTGTTGAGAGCGAGAGAAATGAAAAAAGATTTGTAAATCTTATTTTTCAGTCGACATTAAAACAAATTGGCACATATCTCAATGAGCGTATGCTGAGTGTGCAATTATTTTTCCAGGAATGTGCAGAACCTTGCTCGTTTCTTTGTCGTAGTCACAATTGTTTTCTCTATTTTGTCATACCTAGGTTCGTATGATATTTTCTAGTGCGCAGTGAGTGATTCCTCTTGCATTGCTAAGCCAGCACCGACGCACGGGACACACTCGATGCGTTAACCTAGCTTGCATTTCTCCTGACTGAGATTGTATTTATACAATGTGCTTTACGTACAAAGTAACCACACCCTTTCTGTTAGTAACGTTTAATTGTTTGGTTCAGCTCTTAAGCTGCGAACCAATTGCCACATGTTATAACACAAATGTTTCCAGCAGCATGAAATCACATGTTCTGATTATTATTCGCTCTTTGCTTAAGTAACTTTTCTAGAACGGCAGTTTCCGGGAAGGAAAAAGAATCAAAATACTATTCCAGTTAGTGAACGTATCTTCAGCTGAGATATGACGAGGTAGAATAGAAATTTGCACAATTCGTTAACTTATCACTAGGTTGAATGAACAAAGTGCTAGTCAGTAATACGCAGGCATAGCGGGGGGGGGGGGGGGGGGGGGCACAATTAATTCCGAAAAAAAATGTTATTTTTTCAATCTACAGAAACTTTTAGAGTTCAATGCAGCTATCGGTGTCAGTAGCATCACATTTGTGATATACATGAGTGCTAGAAAGAAACAGCACCGTGCACTAGTTATATAGAAATATTTTTATTTGGAAGTCCAATGAACATTTCAAATTTTCCAAACAATAAAAATGACAGGTAATAAGAATTGAATATTTTTCAAACTCATATATAGATATTTCTTCTGTTTTTCTGTTCAAGTATCCTTAAGCGATATCATATTCAGTAATATTCTTCATTTATCAACACCACAAAAAAACTAAACATTAAAAAAATGCCCGGTATTCCTTGGTTTCTGTGGCTTTTGGCTTCTTTATATATATATATATATATATATATATATATATATATATATATATATATATGAACAATCTACCATAAACCACATCGCAAACGAACAAACTGTTAGCAAAACACTGATTGGACAGAATTTAATTTAGAGGCAAGATTTACAAAGACTATAGTTATCGTGAATAAACAAGAGTTTATCTACGGTGAGTGGGCGCAAATTGGCTCTTCGAAGTCGTACAGATGAGACAATAAACTTACTTTGTGTTGACATTCATAATATCACAAAAGAAGCGCAAATGCTTAGACTGCGTTATAATCGCAACCCACCTGTAACTGCTCTCCCTTCAGTATGTTAAAAGGCAGCAGGTCTCTGGGGACGAAAAGGACAAGATCTCTGGCGAGCAAGCCCTTTCTTGACGATGTACTTGTTGTCTTGCACATGGGAACCATCCAGAAATAATCTCTGATCGTCGCGGCTGTATTGGCTGCCCCTTCTTGCAGTCGTCTTGAAGTTTGTGAGCGTACATCAAGTGTCTCTACATGTTCGACGTGCTTACTGTACTAGCGTAGCGTTTTACCTTGCAGCTGCGGAGGAAACAGGTGAATATTAAAATTCTGGCAACGAAATGGCAAAACGGCGTAGTAAAGTAGTTCCATAAAGAACAAAAGGCGCTCTACTTACGATTCGAAAGGCTTTGAGTCGTCCTCCTCTGGTGACTTAGCCAACCAGCTTTCACAGTAGTACTCGGTTCGGACTCTCTTGAGCTTTCCCGTAGTGAGGTATGCTTAGTGCCCAAAATGTTTCCAAACAAAACTACTTTTCACTTTTGAATGCAGCGGAATAATGCGAAAACTGCCAGCCGGCATCTTAAACACATCAGGGCCAGAAATTCCTACCTCGCTGCAAGTTGCATCTGAGAAGAGTGCAAATATGGGCTAGTTGGCACATGCTTGAAGAATTCGAAAAACAGCGCAACAGAAGGCGAGACAAGAGAGCGCTGGTGTTTGTCCTTCTATTGTCTCGTCTTCCGTTGCGATGTTTTTTCGAATTCTTCAAGCTGCATCTCCAGCGCTGATGCCGTCTTCAGACATATCGCCGATTCCACCCGCAACCACACTGCCTACAGCCCACAACTCGTGATTGCGATTGATGGGAGGATGCGCACAGCGTGCCCCGAATGCACCGAAGGCCGGGGCTCCTTTCAACGCGGCGCCGCAAGACGCGCCCGAGCATGTTCAGTGCCACGTGGCATGATGTGTGTTTGTGCGAAGGCTTGTAAAAACGCGGCGCTCAATGGGGAGACAAAGGTGTTCTCGGCTGAAGCGAGAAGGTTCCTGGCGTCAGCGGGTCTGCCCGATGACTGCAGGCTGTTAAAGGACTACAGACACAAATTTAAGTGCGTGTTTTCTGCTTTTAAGTCGTGCATTAAGCATTAAAATACATGGACCACCGGGTGACATTCGCTTAGGTACACTAAAAATTCACGGGGGCACTTTGTTGACCTAAAGTGCGGTGAGGCGAAAGCCTTAAGAGTGGTGTTGCTGCTTGTGTCACTGATCTGTGGTTAAGGTTTAAGGCATCGCCTCTAGGAGTGAAACGTGACAGCGTCTTGCAACGCTGCCAGGTACTCCATAGAACGCCATCGCCCGTTCGGTTCTACGCCTTGCTCGTCGGTAAATTGGTTTTTGAGGAAAGGAAATGAAATGTATCTGTCTCGCATATCTGGGTGGACACCTAAACCTCGCCGTAACGGGAAGGGAGGAAGATGGGAGTGAACGAAGACACCGTATTCACTAGGTGGTGGTGGTGGAAAACATTTATTTACACATGCACTACTGGAGGTATTGCATGAGCTGACCCAGAGGGGGCCAGCCCTTACAAGTACTAGGTGGAGGTCCCTAGTTCGGGACCCCAGTGGCGTCGGCCGCCGCCCGGGCTCGCGCGACCAAGGCCCGTTGGGCCTGCAGGTCAGAGCAGCCGAGCAGGGTCGCCTCCCAGTCCTCCCGGGTTGGGTTGGGGTGAGGGGGGATAGCAGGGTTGGAGGGGCAGGCCCACACCATGTGGTAAATGTCCGAAGACTTCTCCGCACAGTGCGGACAGCTGCCCGAGAAAGAAGGGTCGAAGTGTTTCAGAGCTGCCGGGCACAGCAAAGTATTGGTATACAGGCGAAGCAAAAGCCGCTCCTCCGCCTTTGAGAGACCTTTACACGGGCGGGGATAAAGACCATGGCCAGATTGATAATGTAAAACAATGTCTTTAAAGGAGTAAGCGGGAGTGAATTCGAGTTCCTGATCGTCGGGGTCGGAGGGGAATGCCCGGTGAGAGAGCGCGCGGGCGGCGGCGTCAGCTGCCTCATTTCCCTCAAGGCCCATGTGAGCAGGAGCCCAAACGATACGCCGGTGCGCGGGGTCCCCGGTGTAGACGCTGTTTTGGAGAATGCGGTAGGCTAGATATGGTACCCAGCCCTGCTCGACGTTCCGACATGCCCCTCGCGAGTCGGAAATAATTGTTTTTGAATTGGAATCAGATGCAGCCAACGCAATGGCGACCTCCTCCGCGTGTGTTATGTCACGGGCTCGGAAAGTAAGGCCGTTCACTGTTTTGGATTGGTGGACGACTGCGGCAGTGTACCATCCCCCGTGGTGGGGGCCAGAGGCATCCACGTAGAATACGCCGGGTTTCGATCCATAGTGGCGGGCCAGGGCTTCCGCCCGCGCCAGGCGCCGGCCATTATGGTCTTCACGGTTCATGTTCGCGGGAAGAGGGCGCACGTGGAGGGCGCATCTCCACTGGGATGGAATACGTACGCGCTCTTCCATAAGAGTGGTGTGTTGGATGTGCAGTCGGGCAAGCAGGCGGCGACCCGACGATGTCTTTGAGAGACGTGTGTATTGGTTGGTCAAGTGGGCTTCCCGGAGCTCCCGAAATGTGTTCACCATGCCCAGCCCCAGGAGGCGCTTGTTGGAGGTGTTCACGGGGAGGCCCAGAGCTCGCTTAATAATTTTGCGGAGGATGACTTCGAGTGAATCCTCGTCTTGCTTCCGCAGGTGGAGGTATGGAGTCGAATATAGAATTCGACTGGTTACAAATGCATGCGCCAGCCGCAAGGCGTCCTTACATCGTAACCCCCCGCGCTTGTTAGAAACCCGGCGGACCAAGCGGCCCACCTGGTCCCCCACCTGACGGAGTTTGGCCAATGTTGTTTCTGACCGTCTGTTTTGATGTATGAAGAGCCCCAGTACCCGGACTTCGATATTTTCAGGAATTGGACCTGTCTCAAGAGACAATGAAATTTTGGCTGTGCACTTTGGTGAGGGGCGTATGTGCACAAATTCAGACTTTTGGGTGGAGCATTGGAGGCCGCAGCGGCGAGCATAACGGTCCACTATGGTCGCCGCCTCCTGCAGGTTGGCCTCAATGTCTCCAAGGGAACCCTGTGTAGCCCACAGGGTGATGTCATCGGCGTACAGCGCATGCTGCACACCGGCGACAGCGCCCAGCTGGGCCGGTAGGCGCATCATAGCCAAATTGAACAACAGGGGAGACAGCACCGCGCCCTGGGGTGTACCCCTGGTTCCTAAATGAAAAGGGCCATGTTCTTTATCCTGGACTCGAATGTAAGATTGTCTGTCGGTTAAAAATTGCCAAATGTATTGAAAGGCGTTTTTGCCGCAGTTAGTTTGAGAGAGGTGGGTGAGAATGATCTCGTGGGTAACGTTGTCGAATGCACCCTTCAAATCCAAGGCGAGTACGACCTTGTCATTGTGAGGGCATTCGACGGGGTCGAGGACATCCCGATTTAGTTGTAGCAGGACATCCTGTGCAGATCTTTGTGGGCGAAACCCGAACATGGTGTCTGCGAAAAGGTGTTTGGATTCCATGAACTCGGACAACCTGTCACGTACCATCGTCTCCATGAGTTTGCCCACACAGGAAGTCAGAGAGATGGGGCGGAGGTTGTCCGTGTTGATGGCCTTGCCAGCTTTAGGAATGAAGGTGACTAGGGCGGTCTTCCACTCGATGGGGAGTGGCACTTCCCCAAGCCAGATTGAGTTAATGTAATTCAATAAAGACAGGTATGCCAGGTCGGGGAGGTTGGCTAACAATTTGACTGTAATTTTGTCCCGACCCGGAGCGGTGCCGCGTTTCATTTTTGCCAGGGCCGCCCTCAGGTCGTGGAGCTGGAACGGTTGATCCAGCTCAACGTTCTCAGAACCTGCATAAGAGTACGCCGGCCCGCGGGGGTCCTGTGTGGTGCACAAGTACTGGTCCCGGAGCTTGTGCGCCAATTGAGTTGTGTTGCCCTGAAAGCTGTGTATTGCTCTTTGGAGGTGTTTTTGAGTTTCCATGCGTGTTTGCGTTGGGTCAATTAGGGCGCGAAAGAGCCGCCACGTGTTCCGGCTGGACATTTGCCGCGCGGCCGTATTGCATCGGGCCACCCAGTTGGAGTCGGCGAGTTGGGCCGCATACTCAGCCGCTCGTTGAGTGAGCTCGGCGATGCGAGCTTTAAGTTTTCGGTTGTGCTTTTGGCGGCGCCACCGACGGACGAGGCAATGCCGGGCCTCCCAGAGGTGGAGCAGGTGGTTGTTCACATCCGAGACCGCCTCTGAGAGTTGAATTTGAGTTTCGGAGGAGCGAAGGCAAGAGACCAAATGTTGTGACCAAGACTGGTAGCCTTGCTCATGTATGGGTGTGGTAGTGTTATAATTTTGCCTGAACTTGGTCCAATCTGGGAGTCGGGCTTGCGTTGTTGGTCGTGCGAAAGGATGGGTCCTAATCATTATGTTCAGGAGGCAGTGGTCGCTGCCGAGGGTTTCCTCGGTGTTGACCCAGTCTGCATACTGAATGTTGCGGGTGAAGGTCAAGTCCGGACAGGTATCCCTAGTCACGGAGTTGCCTATACGAGTTGGATGGAGGGGGTCAGTGTGAAGAGTGAGGCCCAGCGTTGACGCAAGCTCCGCCAACTTGCGTCCCCGCTTCTCTTCACGACAGTAACCCCACATCCGAGGGGGAGCGTTGAAATCGCCCACAATCAGGAGGGAGTCCCGACCCGCAACTCTCAGCGCGCGGCTAAAGAGGTCCGCGAATGATACATTCGGCAATTTCGGATTGCAGTATACATTGAGTATGTGTAGCGGTGCATCCTGCTTGCGCAGTGGGAGGAGGGTCACCATTACATAGGAGTATTCAAGTTGTATGTCTAAGTCGACCTGGTTGGCTGTATAATTTCTATGGACTAACAGACAAGACGAGGGGTCCTGCTGGAACGTCGTATAATTTGTTAGTGCGGCGCCTTTCCCTGGCTCTTGGAGGGCAACCACGGCTGGCAAATGCTCAAAGGTTGAAAGGAAAAGTCGGAGGTCGGCCCGCTTGGAACGGGACCGGAGCCCCCGACAGTTCCACTGAGTAATCGTAATGGGGGAAGCCGATTTGGAAAGGGGGGAGCGCCTACACCGGGGGTGTCCCGCCATGCTCAGATTTAGAGGTGAGAGGTGGAAGTGAGGCTGCCACCGAGCCAGATACCAGGGGCTGAAGCTCAGCACCTAGAGGGGGGCAGCTGTCTTCGTCATCGTCAAGGTCATTTACTCGGCGGGACAATCTGGAGGGCCGACCAGATACGTCCTTAAGAGGACCGGCTCTGCGAGAAAGGCGGGTGTTAGTCGCGACGTGTTGAACGATCATAGAGGGGATAGCCTCCATGACTCTAGCGATGAGGCGTTCCATCGCTGTCTCCAACAGGGTGTCAAATTTGGAATTTAGACGGGCTTCGAGTTCGGCAAGGGAAGGTTCCAGAGCCGGCGTCGCCGCCGTCTCGCTCTCCATAGCGTCCGTGTCGGAGTTACTAGGCGGAGGGGGAGTTGTTTTAGCCTCTAAGGCTTCAATTTTGGCGCCTAGTGTTCATTCCAAACCATCGAGCTGGCATGTCTAAGTGGTTAGCATGCTCGTCTCGCACTCCGGAGACCGGGGTTCGATTCCCGAACTCGACCAATTTCCTACTCGGTTTTATTTATCTGGCCTGACTAGAAGGATTAATTAGGTTAATTTGGTAATTAAGCAATTAACTGAACTCAGTCCCACTTACTTGAGGTATCACTATGCAATTCCTTTAATTGGTTGCATGGTTACTAGCAAAAGTACAATTTGCCCTGTTCGAAATTCGCGCACAGTGACGTCACGATCGTTTCCACCAATTGAAAAGCGTGACATTTATGTTGACAACTGCTTACAACGATGAGGCATTAAAGGCTTCCGCCTTAATAATTTATAATTGAATTTCATGTTCATGCTGTTTCGGTTTCGGTTTTAACGACGAAGCGATGGCTGTCAGCCGCGGCGGCGCGCCGAGAGAAAACGTCCGCGGTGGCGGCGGGGCGAGCCGATCAGTTTGCATCGGCGCCGGCGGCGCTCCGACGTGTCGGCGCACACCTGTACGCTGCGCAGCAAAGGATGAGTGGACGATAGCAATGGCCGCCATTGCCGTCGACATTACGCATGCGTCGTTCACCGTCGCAAAGGCGACTGCACGGCGCCATTTGCCAACCCTTTACGCTCGCAAGCACGAAACGCTTTCAAATCAGCTGCCTTGGCCGATGCGCGATCTTTGTCGACCCCTTCGGCCTTCCTAAATACGCTGAGGGCAACGTTTCAATGTCAAGAAAAAGAGCTATACAAACGCGTCGGCAGAGTGCGGCCTACACAGCGTACAAGACGCCTAGGATGGGCCCATTTTTTTTGCAGGGCAGCTCCGTCGGGTGGCCTCGTTTCTTCGTCCTTCATCAGTGCGATCATATCTCGTAACATGTGCCAACAGCTGTAGCCAAAGGCGTTCAGGGGATATTTGAAAAGAGTAAAGAAACTAAAACGCATAAGCACACAAATTTCAGCCTGCACCCTATGCGAAATCTTAATAACAGGTATTTAATAAGTGACACTTTTTAACCGCTTATCAGATGGCCCCTTTTGGCTAGTGATCGCTGATACTGACTTCGCCAGTATAATGATATGTTCAATCGAACTCGGCAGTTTTTGAGAGAGTTGAACGAAACGTGCTGGTAAATGCTACAGCACCTGCTGGTAACGCAGTTATTTTTATTTTGAAGCTTCCCAGAGCAGTAAGATTGGAAAGAAATTCATGCCAGAGATTGTGTGATTCGTGCGCGAGAACGAAGCCGCAAAACGGCACAACGCCACCAAGCGTTCCAAAAGACATATCATAATAATAGGCCTTCCGTTGTGCCATCGTAACTGCACGTGATTGGTGCGGCTATGAAGCCACTTAAGGCTTTTTCCGTAGTGGCAATCTCTTGTGTAATAGCTCAGCCTGCCATTTTTACCAGTCTCATCAAACTCGATGGCAAATTAAACCGGCACAATGTTAGTGCTCTTTCGCGCCGCTGAGCAAAAGCAATAGGCTATCGTATAATTGCAGTGCAGTGGTACATGTGGAACAGGTTCCTGCATAACTAGGTATCTATTCACCCCGTGCAACACCACCGTGACTATATTCAGCAAATGACAAATCAGCATGCTTGACAAGAAAATGCCTCCGCCACAGCCACACTGGCAGTTCTCGTTCCCTGGCCAGCCAAAATCCCCTGTTAACAGAGCACGCAACTCACCTTACTGGCATGGGTGATCAAAAATATTTTTTTTTTTATAGACAAGCAACCGACCAAGCCATTTTTCTGGCGTCATGCAAAGCAACCTTGCTCGTAGTTAGAGGAGAAGAATGGGCCGAATACTGCGTATTAACCTACAGGGATTCCCCGACATGATTCTTTTCAGTCTAGCACTGGCTTCAGGGCCTTCGGCTTGCTTACCGGCACTCGCTCGCCCTTGTTTGCATGTTTTTTTTGTGCTCGGTACCGAACAATTTCCTACCTGCCAGAATAACACCATGTAGGCGAAGTCAACGACACTGCGCCAACATGCCTCTTCTGGTCCTGACTACGTGAAAATATGCCGCTCCTCTCGGCTACTTGCCTAAACCGCTACAAATCCCGCTGCAAGGGCGGGATTTACCTTACAGCAAAACCTCCGTTACCTGGCAGTAATCTCTGCTTCCCAAACAGCCTATATACAGTTTGGTAGCGCTGTCCTACGGCTCGTCCTTCGTCTGTGTGCTTTACTGTAACATCCTTCAATGAATTGCTTTCACAGGGCACATTTTCTTTCTCGCCATTATTTATCTCTTTCATGGGAACCATGTCATTCCGTCCGCTGAGTTTCTAGAAGAATATTGCATAAAAATATGTTTTTAAATACAGCGGTTGAGTCCCGATTAAACTGGCAGCATTTGAAAGTGCTGCTATTCAGTGTAATCCTTTGTGAACAATCGCTTTTAGTCTCCTTCTTTTAACAGGAAGTATTGCCCCTGATTGGTTAAGCAGCCAAATGAACTTTTGAGGTATTTAAACGTGGTTTTAACTTGACAGAAAGGGCATGTTTATAAGGCGTTAGGAATCACGCCCAAACTTGGCACTCAGTTGTCCGATTCTCCGACAAGTGTGCTGTGAAACTGTAGATAAAATAATCGCGCAGTGGAACACCTGCTTTTATAAATACACTTTTCTCAAGCACTGCAACGTTTTCTTCTGTAAGGTGGGCAAATTGAAGACAATACCCTAATTTCTGCACTCGTAGAATCTAAACAGCCTGAGTGCTAAATTTTCTTCACACGTAAATCTATAGTGCACCTGTCTCTATCAACACAGTTTCGTCTTTAGAAAATACATCTACCTAAGAACTATTTTGATGAGAAGGAATGTTTCTAGGGGAGTGCGCAAAAGATGCGAAGGTCTCTACTATTTTGGTTTGCCAAACACTAAGATTTAAGAATGAATAGTTTTCCCATTCTACGTATCAGGATTGCTGATTTCTGCGCGCAGCCAATAAAAAATACATAATCACGAGATGCGTCCCTTTCCACACAGCAGGCTTATCCACCAGCAGAAAACAAAAAAGGAACTGATGCAGGTGAGAACCCAGATAATTTATTTCTACGCTAACAAGAATATCTGCACATCATATGAAAGAAAGCAGAAAACAAGAAAAAGGTACAAAACAAAACGAATATCAGCGGATGCTGGCGACCGATGATTTGTTATCTCTTTGAGGCAGACGTATTCAGCTGTTTAAAGTGTGTATTGTACTAGAGATATCTGAACACTCAGCACTAGCTTCCAAACTTCACCTCAATAAATCGCTTTGGCATCTCCTTGCTTCGACTCCAACATAATTCAGTGATCGTGATAGCTCGAAAAGCTGAACGGCGGTCCTGGCTACTACCTCAGTTTACCACGCCAATTCCGATTTTGTTGAGGTTATAAACCTGCAGACGAAATGTATATTTCTGTACGTACTTAGCTTCACGCTCCGTCGATCCTCATTTCCTTCCACACACTGTCGTGAACCAAACATACCTACATGCTTGCAAATGATATTCCCTAAAGTACTCGAAAAGTGGCTGCAATTAGCACGACACTGTTCTAAGGTTGCCGCGCAAGCAACTCTGTAGCATTCATTTTCCAACGTATACAATATGGGAATACTATGACGGAAGTCCCACGCTCATCACAGTCATTGCCGGTGCTCAGTTGCGTAAGAACCACGCTCAGAAGCCCCCGAATAAAAAAATCCACAAAAAGGCAATCCCTACCTTCTCTAATGGGAAGTTCTCATCCGCCATACGCATTCTACCCCGCAGCTACTGCTTTTCAGCAAGCTAGCGAGCAAATGTATGTGCTTACGGCTCTTCTTGACAACACAGCCCCGCATTCCGTTCTTCCACATTATCTCTTGCAAGAAGAGAGTTTGACAAGCAGTCCCTTGGTGTTCGCGCACTCTTCGGAAGTTACCAGGTGCGCGGCGTTTTCATCGACTGAATAATACCCGCCACTTGCTGTGTGCATGGTGTGTCTTGTGCTTCTAGAAGGGAACCAATATCAGCTTATTTCTGGGGGCTAAAGGCTCACAGAAAGCTATGGATGCATGACACCACATGTGAGATCCTGAAGCGAACTTCTGCGGATGGTCCAAAAGGAGGTGTTGGAGTCCTTGCACGTATGACACCACGTAACAGCGGGCGCTCTCACTGAACCTTGCTCTTGCGGTCACTGCTGTCCACACTTTCGTCGGTGGGGGCCTTCCTCTTCTTGTAGACCTCAATGTAGAATCGAGTGAACATGGTGAAGAAAAAGACGGCCTCGCAGAGACAGATGTAGATGTGAACCCTCGGATAACCGCAGCTGATGAACATGGGTGTCATCATGTGTACGAATACTATGGTGAACTGGACCAACTGCAGCTGGGTCAAGTAACGCTTCCACCAAAGGTGCTTCTGGACAGCCGGTCCCAGCACGGAGAGAAAGTAATACGTGTACATGATCACGTGCACGAAACAGTTGAGGACGACGCTCAGGATAACTTGGCCGTCAGGACCGTAGCCGAGTCCGAAGCAGCCGTTGTAGACTATCAGCATATGGTGCACAACGTGAAGAAAAGAGACGTGCGAGTCCTTCTTGCGAAGCACGAAGAACACGGTGTCCAGGAAGTCAGAGATCCTCACTAGGAGATACCACCAGAGCAGGTTCAGCAGGCTCATGGTATTCTCGTCGCGAGCCTCGAAGTTGATGCCCTGGCAGATGAGGCTGTAGCCGCCGCCAACGTACGTCTTGGAGAGGAACACCACCATGAAGTACGTGTTTAACACCACATTGCAGGCGTTGTAGAGGGTCACGATTGGTTTGATGCCGTCGTATGGCTTGCGGTCCTTCATAAAGCGAGGCCCTGCGATTTTGACTGCGTAGACGTACATTGTAAACAGAGTAATTAGAAACACTTTGTTTGCTGGCAACACCCAGTCGGCCGTGCGGGGATCCCGCTCTCGAATTAAGTCACTCTTCAAGGTGTCGAACAGGTCTCTAATTCCGGTAGAAGACATGTTTGCTAATCTTCACGTTCCACTTCCGCAATCTCTCGCAGAGTGTCGTTGCTTCCCACAGCTGCTACGGCAAGAAACCGTTCGAAACTGTAAGGGGAGACCTTGCGGTTCACTAGCCCCGCTCCCCGCGGCCGCGAAACAGACGAGCCTGAGAGTCAAGACGCGCATGCATTTATTGACTCCGCAGCCGCCGGCAGAGGAGGTTATAGGGCGGTAGGGCCGAGGCGCGAGAGGAAGGGTGCCATTCACGTGGAGAGGGGGGGGGGGGAGCAGGTTGCGTTGTTTATTTATTCTATCCCGCATTTGGTTAGCGCTTTCCTCAAGATCGCGTGGAGAGGGGCGAGAGTTGGCTAGGTGCAGCGACGAGATCCTGAAACGATTTGAGTGTAATATGTTCCGCTCACCTGATACAAATGAAGGCCTTCTAGAAACGTTGTCGTGAGCTCTACGCCAAACAGGGTGCACCGTGCCATCGTTTGCACCCTTTCCTCGATCTGCTGATGCGCAAGGTCGCCGTTTCGAACTCCATAACTAGCAGCGGAGGAGGAGTGCTGTGCTGTTTTTTGTTTTGCTTGTTACGGCAGGTATAAATAAAATTGTTAGAAAATTAACCTGCTCATATTCCTCATACTGTCCTTTGCGAGGACCTTTCAGATACGATCGCGATCGTGACTTCTAACTTTTATATAGCCTTGTAATGGTATTAGCCCATTAATAAATCTTGCATATACTGCCACGTGAGTTTATTTTATTTCCAGTAATCACGGTCGCCCCTCTTTGCTATTCTCTTTTAACAATGAGTAAACAATGCGTAAACAGATGAGCCTTTACATCGTTATAATCTACGTTCGAGCCTCGCCGCCTGTTTATGTTTTCACACAATTTTTTCTTGTTAGGTATTGAACATTTGAGAGCGCGTTACTATACGAGTGGTGCCAGGATTTTACTTTATTCTTTTTACTGTCGTGCAGTCTCCGTTTGGTTGACACCGTTACTATTACCGTAGAGATAGGACATCGCCTGCAAATGTTGTTTTGTCTGACGAAGGCCAGTTCCGCTGCCAAACGTCTGATAAATCGTTTCTCAACACCCGACCCTTTTCTGCAGGTGTGTGCGTGCGTATGTGTGTGTCCAGCTTCAGAGGAGAAACGTACTTGACCGCGTTAAACAGCGTTCCGGCCAGTGGCTGACCTTCATCAGGGCGCAGTTGAAAACAGACAACTATTGAAGAAGGGAGAAAAAAGAGGTAGAAACAAATAATAAAGGCAAGAAGGAATTGAAAAAAAGTCAAAGGAAGGGGGCTAGCAGCCAAGCAGTAAAATAAATAAAATTAGAAGAATAAAACAGAATGAAAGCAGTGTGGTCTGCAAAAAAAAAAAAAATAGGCAGTGGCTTAGCTCTGGCTAAGCCTTGAAATACAAGCGAAAAGCTTCAGTTACGCTTGGTTTGATGTCATGGCTGTCGCAGTTCGCGCACAATGCACTGGGAGCACCACGATAACGGTGGAGGCGTTCGGCCGTCCACACACTGCCTGTGCGGAGGCGGAGGAGAAGACGGTAATCGGCGCGGTTAAATTTCAAGGGGCGCTTTGGCTCTGTAAAGTGCTGCAATGCAAAAGCGTTTCCTGGCGCATTGTTTTTTGTTTTTATTTTTCATATTGTATTTTTTTTTTCATTTTATTTTTTGTTTCTTTTCATATTGTTATTGTTTTTTATTCTTTTGTTCTTCTATATTTCATATTTTCTTTCTTAATTTACTTTTTATTTTCGTTTATTTATTTATTTTTTATTTTTCATACTTTATTTATCATTTTATTTTTGATAGCTGTTTGTTTTCTTATTGTTACTGTTTTTTATCTTCGTTTATTTCCTTTTATTGCTTTTTTACATTTTTTCGTTATTTTTACTATTTCATTCCTGTTATTTTATTTATGAAACCCATGCATTCACTAGATGCGCTTTTATTCACGCTCAAACCTTGAGCCTTCGTGGCGGAGTGGTAGCGTCTCCGCTTCAAATGCTGAAGACCCTGGTTCGTTTTACAACGTCGACGCAGTTTCTGTTTTTTAAGTAGTGACGAGATGGCGGCGATGGCTGCGGCCACCTGCGCCGTGCGTGACGTCACTCGGTTTCGCGCATGCGCAGAAGTGGCAAATCTGGGCTCTGGCTCATGCGAAGCGCGGTGTTAACTAAACCAGTGAAGCTTTTCGCTTCAAAAGGGTAGGCTTCGTGGTCACCGCTCGCCATGACCAAGAGAGGTGACACGTGGAAAGGTAAATCAACATATAAATAAGGGCAAGAAATGAAATACGGTGAGCGTCTAATTAGCATGACATTAGACGACGGAGTCAGGGCAGTGTATTTAGTCCTCTACGCATGTAAAGGAGCGGGGGCGGTGACTTTCCTCGGTAGTACCATATTTTTTTTCTCTATAAGGCCGGATTAAGTTGCTAAAAACTAGTCAAGTTAGATTTCCTCTGAGAGCTTGAGCTAGAGCGCATGGCAACTGCGTGGATCAATTGTAAGCTGTTGCAAAAGATTATGATGTTATTATGAAGGGATTGCGAGGAAAGATTGTGAGTTGTAATACCTATGAATAGAGGTATTTAAGCAAATTGATCAGAAAAGAGAGGGTGGAGTTGTAGTGCGAACGCCGGCAGGTGTGTTAAGTCTTTTAACAAGGCGTGTTAGTAGGTATCTGTCCTTGGAAGTGCGGCATTTTCTTTTACGCCGGCTTGCGCGATGGTAAATTTATATATAAAGTATGATTTCCACAGTTCGCATTTTTAGTGTGTTTGAGCAGCTGCTTTGTTCTACCCCTTCGCACATGCCTAGGTCTCCCTCGGAGCGCATGAACACTGGGTAGCATTGCACTCGCCAAAGACCACCCGATCTCTACTTATATTGTCCTAGACTGCTTGCGAATGCACATACGTCATATCTCAAGGATTCCACAGCATCACCTTGCGCCCTCGCCACTGCAGAGACCACATTCTGCATTTGCGAAGGTGATAACGACGCAACAGTCGTCGATCCCACAACAGTTCACCCCGGCAGCACTACCTCCCTCTCCTCTGTGGTGTACGCGGCTCCCATGTGTGCGCCTTGCTATTCCGGGGATAGCGAAGAAGTCAAATTTATCGACGCCAGCCATTAAGCAACTGACACTGTCCATGCTCCACTTCGAATATTCGGACCATACTCACGTCTATACGGATGGATCAGTAACCTCTACTAGTTCCGCTTGCGCTGTGGTCGTTCCTGCGCGACAGACTCAAATTCACCAAAAAATTTCGCATCGGACTACCTCTACTGGAGCAGAGTTAGCCGCACTTCTTGCGGCGGTACAGTATATCTCACAACAATCACCTCAAAAATGGGCTGTTTACTGTGATTCAAAAGCTGCCCTACAATGTCTTCAATTTGCCTTGAGACATAGCGACCATGAGCAACTTACAGCGGAGATACGATATCTGCACCACCAGGCAATCGAACAAGATCATGAAATCATCTTCCAGTGGGTACCAGGCCATAGCGGCATTGTTGGTAACGCCTTACCTGACGATGCTGCTCGATCGGCTCACGAGACAACCAACACTGTCCGCATACCACTGACAAGAGCTGACGCAGCAAGGCACCTTCAACTGCTCGCCCGAAACCTGACTGTAACATCGTGGTCTGCCCCTGGAGGTTGGACACCCCGCTCGCATCACTTCAACCTCTTGCTCCAACATCATATACCATTCGGCCTCCCCCGCAGTGATACTACGCTGTTGTGCCGCCTGTGGCTGGGAGTGGCGTTCACAAACGCCTATTCCCATCTCATCTAAATGGCTGACTCTCCTGCGTGTGGCCAGTGTGGTTGTGACGAGACGATCAGCCACCTCCTCTGTGACTGCCCTCGTTTTGAGCGAGAGCGCGGTTGCCTAGTTGCTTCTCTGCTCCGCTTGGACTCGCGTCCTTTAACAGAGTCTAACGTTCTGGGGCCTTGGACGCAACCTCCCAGACAACGGAAAGCGGTGAAAGCGCTCCTGAATTTCCTAAGGGACTCGGGGTTGCATTCCCGCCTATAATCTAAGTTTTCTGTGCGCGCCCTCTGTCCCTGTGACATAGTGGTCGATGGACACTTGACAGACTCATTTCTTTGCCGCTCTTTTTCCTTTTTTCCCCTTTGTTCCCCTCCCCAAGTGTAGGGTAGCCAACTGGGCATCGCCTGGTTAACCTCCCTGCCTTTCCGTCCTTTTCTATCTCTCTCTCTCTCTAGTTTGTCGAACTCATGACCACTTTGGCGAAAGTTATTCGAAAGCAGGACCTGAGGAAGTGATCTGGCATGCCCATTGAGGTTATTAGATATATTTCGGGAGGAACTGCCAGGTTTACCTATGTACCGCATTTAACACTCGCCACACTCGAGCATGTGAACTATGACCTTGATTCACAATTTAAGTTTTCTCGACTGAAATGTGTGCATTTATCAGTGTTGTTTGCATGCGTTTACTGACCTGTCATTGACTTTTTCGGCACAGTAGGCAACCTAGAGGCGTTGATTTACTGACTGTGCAGTGGTGTACATCATTTGTAAATATTTATCGCCGTTGGGTTGCACGCAGTACTGTTGTGAAGAATTTCGACAGTTCATCACGCTTTTGCACAATGTTGAAGTTTTACTTGAAAATTATGCACATGGTCGGGAAGTTGTTTTGTGCAGGTTAGCAAGACGTTAGAGCGGTGTTCACTTGTAAGTTGTCTGTGGGGTTCCTGAAATACATTTTGCGATTCAAAAACTCTGCCTTTTATAATTGCACCGACTAGCCATGAACGAGGTAAGTTAGCATTTGGTTATTTATATTATCCCGCATTTGGTTAGCACTTGCCTCAAGATCTTCGGGGCACGAACAGAAACATTTAAATCTTGAGGCCTGGAAGCATGGAATGTCGCTTTCGCACTGGCGTGGTTGACAACTACTGAAATAGAGGCATTCTTGCCTGTAGGTCTGCCTGTAGGTTGCCACTAGGTTTTCCTTTTAAACATGTGATAAGCGTTGCCTCTTCTACACGAAACAGGGCGTCCAGGGATTAGCGGACTACGTGTGTGAGCGAAAAACGTTGAATACCCATTGTTAAATGGGGAAATAAACTTGACGAGTTGGTTCTCGGTTTATTACTTTATCATGAATTCATCATGAAAGAAAAGCTTGTCAAAAAGCGGTTTTAGTGTATACGAAAGAAAATTAGACTCAATGTTATGCGTTAATATGGTGGCATATTCTGGTATGGCGGACGCCGCAGTGGAGGGCTCGAGATTATTTGGATCCGTTAAGGTTGCTTAACGTGCACTGACATCGCACAGTACTCGGGCCTGTAGCATTTTGTCTCCATCGAAATACGACCGCCGCTGCCGTGATTGAGACCGCGTCATGGGGGTCAGCAGACGAACACGGTAACCACTGAGCCACCGTGGCAAGTAGCAAGTAATTAAATCAGAGATCGTCGCTGAATGAACGCGGAGGCATTAGAACGTTCGTCCTTCTTTCTCAATGCCTCGCTGCTGCAGTCTCTACGATAAACTCGGCGGGAGTCGGCGAAAAGCGTTCAAAGAGAAGCGTACACTGTGTTGGACAGCTCGGGTCGCGGCGTAGTAAAAGGGTACCCGGTTCGCCCGAGCCACCGCATGGCCCCTTTTGGGGGAACAGCACGGCTGCGCGCAAAAACACGGATGCCGAAGTCGCTCGTTTTGTTTCACGCCCGCCAAGACTGCTTACTTCAGGGCGATTCGCAAACAGGGGTAAGATTTACAGCGCCGGCAGAGCCGCCGCTTAAGGGCTGCCCCCTCGTCTTAATGGACACCAGACGTGGCGCAACCTTGCAACGGAGGTGTCTTTCGGGAGATCGGTATATTTGTTGAATAGTAAACACCGCCAGTCGAAACCTGGTTGAGCGCCCTGGCTTGACGGGAGCCGGTAGAAGTGAAGAATTGTCGTCGACGGTGCGCTTGCTTGGGGTCCTCACTTGGAGTGATATAGTGTGGGTTGGGCACTGTTGGACGACAGGCAGTGAGAGGGGTATGCGAAAGGAAAGACGCCTCCTCATTTCAAGTTGTTCTCTGTTTTCAATTGGTTCCTCAATTACCCACTACATTCAGAATTCATTCATTTGAACTCCTTTTTTGACTCTAATTAATTAACTATTCATCCGACTTCAATTTTTTTTGCGCAGGATCCTCACATCATCCTCTTTCGACTACAACCACTCGTTGGACTCTATCTCTTCTGAGTTGCCCACAACTGCTGCCGGCACATTTTGCGGACACGAATCCGCCGACATAGTCTAGCAATGCTTTCGCATTAATAAACTTTCGTACGTAAAAAACGGATGTTCTCTGAGCGGGGCGGTTAGCGCCGCGGCTGCTCGATACTGTCTGGGAGCACATCATAATTGACAGCAGTGGTGCGCCGCGTTATTTTATAAGCCACGAAAGATCGACACAGTTGCTTTTCGGACAGGCAAGTGCGGCGCACAGGGTTCCGTACCCAAACTTCGTCGGCGGCGTTGTAGGCGAATGGATATGTTTTCCGTCTCTCTTTCGTTAGCTGCACAGCATTGCACGCACGGCTTTGTTAACGCTATGCATCTTATGAACTTATTCATTCTCTAACAAAAATAACGGATCGAACGGCATCACACAGTGATTGGAGGGGTTGTGGTAAATTGGTTTGTGAGGAAAGGAAATGGCGCAGTATCTGTCTCATATATCTCGGTGGACACCTGAACCGCGCCGTAAGGGAAGGGAGGAAGGTGGGAGTGAAAGAAGAAAGACAGAAAAAGGTGCCGTAGTGGAGGTCTCCGGAGTAATTTCGACCGCCTGCCGGTCTTTAACGTGCACTGACATCGCACAGCACACGGGCGCCTCTTGCGTTTTGCCTCCGTCGAAATGCGGCCGCCGCGGTCGGGTTCAAACCCGGGTACTCCGTCTCGGTAGACGAGCGCCTTACCACTGAGCCACCTCGGCGGGTAACCGTGAAAAAACAGAGCGACGCAAACTATCATGGGTCGTAGCGGATGACACAATGTTCAAAGGCACATCATAAACTGCAGCATATAAAGAATAAATTTCAATAAAGCTTTCAACGCGCCTTACTTTACTCTTTCAATTATAGGTAAAGAACCCAGAGAATTAAGATATTGAATATCATAGAAATATGATGTCAATAGTGAAGCAATCACTCTGATTACCAAGTAACTTGATAACTTCGAATTTTGCATGCGAGAACTGTCTTCAACAGCCATACGAACAAGTAGTTTCAGTAAGAACATAGAAATGCATGTTGCGGAGGCCCTCTCGGAGAACCGATTCCACGGATGTGAAGACCCTGTTTTTGGGTTTTTCCCGAGAAGATTAAGCTTAAACATCGTAGTCTTGCTGGCACCTCTTCCTTCCAAAGGCTTCTTGGCTTGAGGTTATTGCACTAAGCTCCATAGGTACACGTTTCCTCTGTTTCTTGAATTTCGTACCGAACGGAAAAAGAAAAAAATTATCGATTCCTTTTCAGGCCTTATTAATCTAGGGCTTTTCGCAAACACTCCATCTTCATCTCTTGCTTTCTTTTAGGAATTACCGAATTGCCCATGGATGCACTTGGGGAAGCTTTCCTTTGCGCGATTAAAATGAAATCCTCAACTTTGCACAAAACGGGGGGGGGGGGGGGGGGGGCTCCCGTTGTCCATCCTGCCAGAACCCTCTCCCCCTCTGCGCAGAATTTCCTCTGTGTTATATAGAACGCACGGAGGTAACTAACGATCTGTCGTGGACTTGTTAAAGTTATGACACCTTGATGTTAGGGGGCGCCTGCAGTACCACGTAATGAGTGGGCTGAATTGAGTTTGTTTCGCTGCAGCTATTGCGTTATCGCTTACTCGGACCTTGCCGCCGGGTAAGGTTGTAGCTAGACTCCTACTCATTAGCCAACTAAGATGGGAGCGCAAATCAAGGGCTTCCACAAGTGAGCGGTTCTCACGCGCACACAATCCAGCCGCAAAGAACTTTAAGTCGTCGCCTCGCTCCTGTAGTTCCCATTCTGCTGCAAGAAGCTGGTATGTGGCAGACGAGCCGGTACAAGAAAGACGTGCGATTTGATGTCAGCCGCAATAACTTAGTCGCAAAAATATAATTTCGTGTATGCCTCTCTCGTTTAAGCAGAGTATGACCGACATTTTAATGAAAAAAGGAGTGGTACGACCGACGCATGCTCAACTGAATAATTTGGTGTCATTATTGCTGAAAACAGACAAAAACAGTTTGCCATGATTTCAAACAGTAGCGTTGGACAACCGTCAATATAATTTACAACTCGATATCTTCAACTTCTGTGAAATTACGGGAAGGAGTTAGCAATGACGACAGCGGAGTTTCTCACTAACAAGCAGTCCGATATAATTGACGGCCGGCTGCGGTGTGGATCTATACATTTACCCCAATGCTTCATTTTTCTTACTACGGGTATCCAAACTTGCGATTCTGCGGAACCGCAAAGGCGACGTTTTCTTGATTGCCATATAAAACTGTTTTCAAAAGAAAACTACAGCGTTTCATGCAAAATTATATATCATCCTTTTGTATTAACTCATTGGTCATCACATATAAAAATTTCATTTCAAAGCAAAAAAAAAATGCTTATGCGACCTTCATTATCGCCCTTGTATGAACTCACCCATGTATTACGAGCATGATGCGGGCAGATACAGCAATTCTAATCAGATTCTTCGCGATCGCTCAGCTAGAACCTTGCAGATGTGACGAAATTCTCCTTCTGCTATAAGTATCAAATGCTGCCGAGCCACTTAACACTGAACAAAACGAACAACCGAACATGTGAACCGCTTAGAATTGGCGTAATGACAGAGAACACCTGCCTTGTGCCACCGCGCCGCTGCTCACCTGTCTACTGGGTGCATTACTTGTCAAGGTGTAGCCGGCGGTAACCAGGCGAGAACCTGGGGCGCTAATTAGGCGGTACCGCCCCTAAGCGCACCCAGCTAAGTGGAATGAGCAGCAGCGATTAAAAGGAGAGCGTGAATTGAATGATATATGCACAACACCATAAACGGAAGAATTCGGATGGTAGCCTGGTACGACCTAGTAGCTCAAACGGACAACAGACATGATTTGATCATTAAAAATATCGTGCCCCACCGCACCTACAACCACTTTAACCTATCAATCATTCTTTATTTGCCAGAAAGAACTGGAATGGTCTCCTGGGCTAAAAGATGGGTGAGTAGCTTGACGAGGCCCAGAAGACCGTTACATGGGAGAACTGTGAAGTTGAGAAAAAAAAAATAATGTGCATACATAGGAATGTACACCGTATGCAAAAAAATTACCGACGATTACGTTACTTCCTAATGCGAAATTTGAGCGCAGCAAATAAGCTGTTTCACCTTTTCGATAGATTGAGGCAAAGAAATCGAGCAACACATGTATGCGCTATCACAGAATTTTTTTTTTATTTTTCGCAGGAAGAGGGGGGAGGGGGGCGGCGTGTACACCCAGCGGCAAACGATGGGGGCAGAAGCGCGCGCAGCAAGCGGACAACACGATAAAGGGAGGAGGGAAGAGATAGCAGCGACTGACTGATGCCGCTGACGCCGATAGTGAGTCAACCCCAGCTGCGGAGTTGGTTTCAGGGACAACGCCGCCGATGCCGACACAAACAATATGATACCCTCGCTTCCGCAGCGCTAAGAACCAGGTCTAGCCGAGGGAAGGTGGTCACGTATTCGTCGACGTGCCGGGGCCTACGTGAAATAACCGGCGCGTCGGCAACTGAAGAGCACCCTATCCGCCACACAAGAACAGGGGGGGGGGGACCCTTTCCTCCTCTTTCTGCATGGCGGCGACGGTGTTCTATGCAGTCACGTTATCTTAACTCTCTAGCGGCGTCAGCGGCATCCAGCGGTATCAGTCGGTCGCTGCTAGCGCTGGGGGGATGAAAGGGGGGCGGAGCTGGTTACGAGGCCGACGACAACGCCGACGACGACGCGAAACCCAGGAACGGACGCCAAAGAGCTGCGCTCTAAAAAAAACTAGTTGCGGCAACATAATACAGTATGTGATGCATCATATTCGCCAAAATGAGATAGAAATAGTACCTGTTGGCATAAATAACAGTACAAAATTGTAAACAAAGGAAGCACAGTAGAAAAAACTAAGTATAACATCCAATGTGGTTCACATTGTTATGAAGTACGTGCGCAATTTCTTACGGTTTAGACGAGTTGTGTTTTGGTACATATTAAGCATTGATGGCAGGTTATGTGCTAATGATGGATGTTTATAATATCTGCGGAGGTGGGGGATTTCCCAGACATCTTTACTTCTTGTGTGTATATCCGTGCTACGTAGTGTTAAAAATGCCTGAGATGACAGGAAGCTCTCGACTTCAGTAGAGGAAAAAAAGAATGTTTGGAGTAATCGATATTTGTATAAGTTATCAACCCTTATGATGCTAAAGGAAAGAAACGCATCTTTAGTACTGGATGTTGGTTCAATATTTACAATGTAGCGGATAACCTTCTTTTGTAACAAATGGAGTTTGTCTAAGTTTGTCTTTGTTGTTGTGGCCCATACCAACGAACAGTAGTTTAAATAGGGATTGAATAAAGCATTATATACTTGAGGTTTAGCTTTTAATGGAAGCAGTCTCCGACAACGCGATATCATGCCTGCAACTGAGGATAGTTTTTTCCTAAGATAGTGAGCGTGTGCATCCCAGCTTATAAGTTCTAAGAAAAATGTACACCGAGGATTTTATGAACGGCCACAGTTCTATGTTCTGGCGCTGAAAATTATTAGACTTATGTATTTCAACAGGCTTATTTCGGGCACGGAATGTAATTGCTTTTCTTTTCATTGTATTTATTTTAATTACGTTGAGTTGAGACCATATGGATAACTTCTGGAGGCCTTTATTGTATTTTATTATTAGTCGGTCCACATTGTACTCGGGAATAAGTATGGTACTGTCGTCAGCATATATTATAACTTGAACTGTGGCATCTATGTTTACAAGAACATTTATTTAAATATTGAATAATAACTGTCCTAATATGCTTGCTACCTTGTGGAACGCCGTGAGGAATTGGTAGGAGGGAGGACGTATAACCGTTTCCATATACACACTGAGTCCTGTGGCTGAGGTAGGACTCCAGCACGGCCAAACAATTACCGCGAATGCCATATGACTGCAGCTTACTAAGGAGCACTTTGTGATGTAAGCGGTCAAATGCCAGAGCAGCACAACACCGAAACAAATCAAGCTATCGCACATATTTGTATTTCGCGTATTTACTCCAATCGACTGACACTTCTTTTCAATCCTCGAATGGTCACCGCGATGCTAACACGTTCTTGAGTGATGTTCGTGGTGCGATGCTCTTGGCGTTGCTAAGCCACCGCACGAAATTTCTGGCCCCATACTTATTGCGCACGATGTACTCCTCTTGTTAGCTACAAAGGAGGCGTTACTTTCTGGCTACAGGAACAAAACTGCGACAGGCAACATGATTTTAGTTTACAAGAGTAGTGGTCCGAGCCAGCTAGTTGGTGACGCTTCTTAAAACAGCGCAAACGACGCAGACAGAGACAGAAAGCAACACACAGCGCTGCCTTGCAACTACCTTTATTACAGGACTTACCATACATGCATGGACTGATGTGCAACAAATAAAAAAACAGCCACAATGCGCAAGACAAAAAAACTGATGCTAATCTCCTTTTGCGAGGCTTACCAAGTACGCAAGTCAAGTCGTATTTTTCGTTATTATTGCCACAAAGAAGGCCATATGCAAAATACCTACCCTAATCCTGCGGCTGGGGTCGACATCAATGAACGAACAGTTTTTTGTGCCCTATGAAAATCGCCGGACCATGACATTCGCTCCCCCGTTTGTCCAAAGAAGAAGCGAGCGAAGGAGCTGTACAAGCCATCTGTAAAAAGGATATTTCTATAAGTAATCGCCTTGCTACTCTCGCATGTGACGACAGTGACTTCCCTGAACTTCCTTTAACTGACCCGGCTTCTCACCACCCGTTGTTCTCAGCAGCGTTCATACGCAGAAGCGGCTCACCTTCGTGGATCAAATGGTACACCAACACGACCAGTGCATCCCACATAAGTGGACCCCACAGATGAAGACATGGCTTTTGAAAATGCCATCTCAAGGGCTTGCCGCCGTCTGTAGACGAACTCACCCAGCGCCGGGAACAGCGTAAATCTCACTCCTCTCCAGGAATACTAATCACGCGGGAGCAATCCTCACAATAATCACCTCGAATAAGCACTAGGCAACGAACAGGTGCGGACCACCCGTTAACCGTGACCACCCCGGCAGTGGATAAAATATTAGCGCTCAGGAAGCAGTTGACCTCCCTTGTCGTTGAAGCTCTTCGGCCCCACCATGGATAGCGCATCATCTATGGTGGTGCAGTGGAACTGTCGAGGCTTTGCTAATATGGCCAGTGAGGTGAACATCTGCCTTCGCGACAGAAAGCTGAAGGCAAGGTTGTTTCTGTTTGCAAGAGCATAGTCCACTTCCACGCCTTTCAGGATTTTGTGCATGCCATTCACCCTCTATCCCTGATCACCGTTGCACCACCTCCGCCCTTAGCCCCGGTAAATCTGCAATTTATATTGACAGCTCCATTCTTCGTACTCCGCTAGACGTTTCACGGTTGTGCAGCACGCTTCAAGAAGTCGTCGCCCTTCCTGTTAAACCAGCACCCCCCATTTCAGGTTCTTTTTATGGCTGTCCTGGCTCCACACCTCCAAATCTTGGATGGGTTCGTGTTTTCCATTCTACCAACCCTGGTATCCCTATTCTAGTTGGTGGAGACTTCAACGGCACACACTTCGTGTGGATCCATCAGATTGCTCAAGGGGTGCGCACATGCAAGGTAGTTTTTAAGATAATTTTTTTAAACTTTTAAATCACCCGAATACCTCTACCCGTCCACGAGGTGGCCCGTATTCACCTGACTTGACTTGGTGGTTTGGCCCCGGTATCCATCATTGGGATGCCGAATCAGCTGCTTGGGGTAGCGCTCACTTCCCTATTTTTATCTCCCTCACTTCTTTGCGCGTACGAAAAATACGCCGCAGCGCACGCATAACATCATGGGACTCTGTACGCGCTGACAATCGTTTATCTACATTCAACCCGTCTTCAGCACCGTCTACTCTCTCTGCTGTTCTCGCAACTTATACTATTACCACTACTGTAAATGAAGACGACCAGAACCCGGACATCATCATCATCAGCCTGATACACCCACTGCAGGGCAAAGGCCTCTCCCATGTCTCTCCAATTAACCCTGTCCTTTGTCAGTTGCCGCCACTGTATCCCCGCAAACTTCTTAATCTCATCCGCCCAGCTAACTTTCTGCCGTCCCCTGCTGCGTTTGCTTTCTCTTGGAATCCACTCCGTTACCATTAAGGACCAGCGGTTATCCTGCCTTCGCATTACATGCCCTGCCCAAGCCCATTTCTTCCTCTTGATTTCAACTAAGATGTCATTAACTCGCGTTTGTTCCCTCACCCCCTCCGCCGTCTTCCGATCTCTTAACGTTACACCTATCATTTTCCTTTCCATAGCTCGCTGCGTTGTCCTTAACTTAAGCTGAACCCTCTTTGTTAGCCTCCACGTTTCTGCGCCATAGGTGAGTTCCGGTAGGATACAGCTGTTGTACACTTTTCTCTTCAGGGATATTGGTAAGCTACCATTCATGATCTGAGAGAACCTGCCATATGCGCTCCACCCCATTTTTATTCTTCTAGTTATTTCCCTCTGATGATCCGGATCTGCGGTCACTACCTGCCCTAAGTAGATATATTCTCTTACTACTTCCAGCACCTCGCTACCAATTGCGAACTGCTGTTACCTTGCTAGGCTGTGTAACATTACTTTGGTTTTCTGCATGTTAATTCTTAGCCCCACCATTGTGCTCTGCCTGTCTAACTGATTGATCATGCTTTGCAGTTCTTCTCCTCAGTGGCTTAGCAAGGCAATGTCATCAGCGAATCGCAAATTTCTCAGGTATTCTCCATTAACTCTTATCCCCAACTGTTCCCATTCCAGCCCCCGGAATACCTCCTGTAAGCAGGCAGTCAAGAGCATTGGCGAGATCGTGTCTCCCTGCCTGACACCTTTCCGTATTGGAATTTTATTGCTGACTTTATGGAGAACTACAGTAGCTGTGCAATCGTTATAGATATCTTCCAATATTTTCACATAACACTCTTCCACACCCAGATTCCGCAATGCCTGCATGACAGGTGAGGTTTCCACTGAGTCAAATGCTTTCTCGTAATCAATGAAGGCTATATATAGGGGTTGATTATATTCTGCACATTTCTCTATCACCTGATTGATAGTGTGAATGTGGTCTATTGTCGAGTATCCTTTCGAAAGCCTGCCTGATCATTTGGTTGACTGAAGTCCAAGGTTGTCTTGACTCTATTAGCGAGTACCTTAGTAAATACCTTGTGGCAACGGACAATAAGCTAATCGGTCTGTAACGCTTCAAGTTCTTGACATCTCCTTTCTTATGAATTAAGATAATGTTAGCGTTCTTCCAAGCTTCTGGTACTCTCGAGGTCACAAGGCATTGCGTATACAGGGTGGCTAGTTTTTGTAGCACAATCTCGCCTCCGTCCTTCAACAAATCTGCTGTTACCTGATCCTCACCAGCTGCTTTCCCTCTTTGCATTGCTCCTAAGGCCTTCTTTACTTCCTCCTTCGTTAGTGGCGGGGTGTCCCATTGCTGTGCTGGACTGCCTCCCTCAGTAACTTGGTGATTAGATTCGCTACTGTATAGATTTGTGTAGAACTCTTCGGCTAATTGAACTATCTTATCCATATTGCTGATGACATTACCCTGTTTGTCTTTTAGCTCATACATCTGGTTTTTACCTATGCCCAATTTTCTCCTCACTTATTTTAGGCTACCTCCGTTCATTAGAGCATGCTCGATTTTCTCCATGTTAAACTTTCTTATGTCGGCTACCTTGCGCTTATTTATTAACTTCGATAGCTCTGCTCGTTCTATCCTGTCTGTGGAGTTAGACGTCCTCATTCTTTGGCGTTTCTTAATCATATCTTTAGTCTCCTGAGATAGCTTGCTGGTATCCTGTCGATCCATCCTACCACCTACTTCTGTGGCGCACTCTGTAACGATAGCTGTAAGATTATCATTCATTGTTTCAACACTACGGTCGTCTTCTTCAGAAAAAGCGGAAAATCTGTTCTGCACCGACATTCTGAATTCCTCTACCTTCCCTCTTAATGCTAACTCGTTAATAGCCTTTCGCTTCACCAGTTTCTTCCGTTCCCTCTTCAAATCTAAGCTAATACGAGACCTTACACATTCTGTGGTCGCTACAACGGACCTTACCCAGGACCTCCACGTCCTCTACAATGCCAAGGTGAGCACACAGTATGAAGTCTATTTCATTTTTAGTCTCACCATTGGGGCTCTTCCAAGTCCACTTCCTGTTTTCTCGTTTGCGGAAGAAGGTATTCATAATCCGTAAATTATTTCTATCTGCGAACTCTACTAATAACTCTCCTCTACTGTTACTAGCACCTATGCCATAGCCACCTACCGCCTGGTCTCCAGCCTGCTTTTTACCTACCTTTGCATTAAAGTCGCCCATAAGTACAGTGTACTGTGATTTTATTCTGGTCATTGCCGATTCCACATCCTCATAGAAGCTTTCAACTATCTGGTCATCATGGCTTGATGTAGGCGCGTAGGCCTGTACCACGTTCAGCTTGTACCTCTTATTAAGCCTAATTAGGATAGCTGCCCCTCTCTCGTTAATACTGTAGGACTCCTCGATGTTGCCTGCTATATCCTGATTTATGAGGAATCCCACACCTAGTTCTCGCCTATCTGCTAATCCACGATAGCACAGTACATGCCCGCCCTTTAGTACTGTATACGCCTCATCTGTCCCCCTAACTTCACTAAGCCCTATGACATCCCATTTAATACCGGCTAATTCCTCCAACAGCACTGCTAAGCTAGCCGCACTTGATAAGGCTCTTGCGTTAAACGTTGCCAGGTTCTGTTTCCAATGGCGGCCTGTCCGGAGCCAGAGATTCTTAGCACCCTCCGCTGCGTCACAGATCTGACCGCCGCCTTGGTCAGTTGCTCCGCAGCCGCTGGGGACTTAGGGCCGAGGGTTAATTGGTTTGTTCATAGAAGGTTGTGGCAAAGTACTACACCAGGGTGGCCAAATACTATTCTGGTGAGGAAGTGCGTTGTCGGTTCTGGTCACCGAAATCAGGCCGCATTCCAAGCCTGGTTATGCAATTCCATCGACACGCGGAGTTTTTTTTTTTTAATCCGGTGGAGAATTGCGTGGCAGCGGGATTCAAACCCCGGTGGTCCTCTTGCACGCTAGGCGGATGCTCTACCTCTACGCCATCGCTGCATTCCTAACCCGGACATAGACCTCCTGAATCTATTGGCTCTTCGTCGCCAGGCGGATTGTTACACTTCCCGTCACCCCGACGACCCCTCGGCTCTTCCCTCTCTTCACCGAGCTACCGCACGTGCGCGGCATTACGCAGAGCGACTAGGCAGGCAACGCTGGGCTGCTGGTGTGCCCGCCTGTCCTCTACGCAAGGCAATCGACATCTTTGGAGAGTGTTTCACGCCCTGGAGGGCCCTTCTCAGGTGGCAAAATACACAGAAAGCATTCGCCTCGCGCTGAATGTGAATGAAGATACATTTGCACAACAAGCGGCCCGTCATTTTTTTCCACGCCATGACTGCACCTCTACATCTTCTCCTGACTTATCGGTTATCGAGCCCTCCGAGGAGATTACTTCTGACCTAACCATTTCAGAATTGCTGGCCTCCATTGAACGCCTCAAAACTACCACTTCTCCCGGGTACGACTGCATACCTAATTCTTTATTCCGCAACTTGGAAGGGACTGTTTTGCAAACCCTACTTGATACTTTCAATCAAGTGTGGCATTCTGGCGTCATGCCTCGAGGGTGGAAGCACTCTATTGTCGTTCCATTACCCGAGTCAGGTCAGCCTCCAGTATCTCTCTCGGCCTTTCGTCCCATTCTTTCGCGCCTACCATCTGCAAGCTTTACGAAAACATTCTCACCGCACGCTTATCGTGGTGGCTAGAATCACACGATTGTTACCCAGATTCTCAAATCAGTTTCCATCCACAAATTGAAACGGATGATGGTCTTGCTACTTCGACTGCTGACGTGCTTCACCACTCTCCGCAGAGCCACCTTGTTCGAACCGTGAGCGCTACAGACATAACAAAGGCATATGATATCATCCTTCACTCTGCCATTATTGCCTCCCTTCAAACTCCTGGTCTTCCTTACCGGTTTCTCCTCTGCATTCACGCCTTTTTAAGAAATTCAACTTTCAGTGTAGGTGTCCACGCGAAGCCCTTCGGTAACCTCACTTCCAATAGAGGAGTGCCCCACGGTTCCGTTCTCGCCCCCACACTTTTTCAATGTGGCTTTTATTCCTCTTCTTAGTGCCCCAGAGTCGATCTCTTCAATCTGTGTGCTTGCGTGCGCTGATGATATTGCCTTGTGGTGCTGTCACCCAAATGCATCTATCCATCAGTCGGTCCTCCAGCATATGCTGGATGTCTTGACATCTCGCCTCCCACATCTGGGTGTAACCCTGTCGCCTGCTAAATCATGTTTCATTCGCATTGGAAACACAGCCAGCTTACGGAAAGCTCGCCCTTTAGATTTTACAGTAGATAGTTCTCTGATTCCTCAGGTAGAAACTGTTCGTCTTCTGGTCCTCCTACTTTATACTTTGGGACTGGAACCCCATGGCTGACAGCCACCCGTAAATCGGCTCACGCTACTATTGGTCTGATTCGTCGCATAGCTATGCGATATGGCGGCGCGCGTTCTCATACCGCCCGCCAGCTTGTGCGCTCTAACCTTCAGCCCGGGTAATATATCAGGCACAATTTCAATGTCTCACCCGCAGACAGTGGGACTCCCTTGAAGCTATCAATCGTGAGGCTATGCGCGCCATAACATACTTGCCCCTTTTAACACCCATACCCGTGCTTCAGGAGTTCGCCTAACTTAATGCTCTCTACCACTCATCAGTCCCTACCACTTCATCTACCAACAGTCTCTACCACTTCATCGTTTAAAAACTCTTCCTCCGAGGTCGTACTTTCAGCTCACAAACAATCGCCCCTCTGTTTCCCCGTCGGCATCAGCAGCGTATCTGCCTGAAGGCTGCATATTGTACACCGATGCGTCACGTACTGCAGAGCGGGAAGTTACTGCTGTATATAGTCCCTCCCATTCCCACCTCAACTCTAGCGCGACATACACCGCGGACACATCCACCTCCCTGGCATTAGAACTTGAAGCTATTTACAACGCCATTTCTTCCCTTCCGCTCGTTCTCAGATTCAACGCAGTTCATCTTTACACCAACTTCCTTGCCATCTTTAAACAGCTTAAGGCTTTTCGACACACATTCCAGATTGCACAATCAATACATCTGCTATGCGCAAAGTACCCATGTTCTGTACACATACACTGGATTCGCGGCCATGCTAACAATCTACATAACATTCAAGCAGATGCTATGACTCACCTTGACACATCAGACGACCCGCCACCTTCCCTTCTTCCAACAGGTCCTTTTCTGCCCCATGTCTCCGATCCACAAGTTCTGCGCCAGCGAACACGCGCTGTAATTCCTCTTTGTTCGCACCCTCTCCCCCGTAGTCTTACTAGGCTGGACGCGGCTTCAGTACGTCGGCGGGCAGGGGCGGCTGTGACACCATCTGTCCGTCATCGATGGCGTGATAAAGATCTCGCAGCAACTGACAGGTGCCATTTTTTTTTGTTCGAGATGTTTGCCATTCGGCATACAGAAAAAAGGAAAGAAAGTTATAAGAAGGAGTGAAAACAAGCCTCGCTTAAAAAGTGGTAAAAGTTCTCGATAAAGCGATTATCATGAGTCTACTTGCGATAGTCGCCTGCAACGTCCCATCGCAGGCCTACCTTCCTTAGGAAGCGTCGTCTCACAGAAGCTGCAGCCGGGAAAGTCCACAGCAAGTGTTTTTCGTCACACTGGTCGGGCGCAGCAGCACAATGGGGACACTTGTCAGTCACTTCTAAACGTTTGTCACGCCACCGATGACGCATAGGAGTCAAAGCTGCTCCTGTCCGAATCCAGCGCACAGATGCCTCCTCCAGGTGCCATCACTGCGGTGCTGCGCCGGTCATTTGGGATGTGCGGCACCTGTTGTGGACTTTCCCAGCCCCTATTAGAAAACGGCTTCTCAGGGAGGTGGGCCTGCTGTGGAACCGCGAAGGAGACTATGTGAAGTAGACTATGAACAATCAGTTCACCAGCAGCTTATGCGACTACCTCGCCGAAGCTGGTTTTTACCCCTTTTAATTTTCTATATCCTACATCCCTCAAGGCAGACTTCTCGAAAAAAAAAAGAAGTACGCAAGTTCGTTTCCCAGTGATGCAAAGGGAACGTTGCTGAGGCAGAGGCCATACACAGCGATGATACTTTGTACTTCAGGGATATCTTTCGTTTTACGGCACTTGATTTTTCAGTGAGCTGTGCAGTTATCGAACGAAGGAAAACATTGAAGAGCAAAGAGTTATCGCTCTGGATGACCTCTCCGTCAGCAACGCTTCCCTTGCGTTTTTTCGGAGAAGAAACTTGCGTACTTAGTGAGGCTTGCAAAAGGCGATTAGCATCAGCCTTTCTCTTGCTTGGTCACTGTATCGGTTTTTCCATCTGTCGCCCATCAAGCAATGTATGCATCCAAAGTTATCCAAGAAATGTAGTAGAAGGTCAGCGCCGTGCGTGTCCCCTTCTGCCTTCATCCGCGTCCTCTGCGGTGTTTTACGAAGCATGGGTCTAGTGCTTAGGACTATTTATGCAATAGCAAAATACCCGGCCCGAATATATATTACAGTAATAAAAATGAATACAAATTCTCTGTTTTAATCATGATCAAAACTATTTCTTTTTTTATGCTTTTTTCGAATTTCCGCAGTATCACTGCCTTATCCCCAAGGAATATATAAATGAAATTTACATAGGTTAGAAAATAATCCTGCGTAGAGCGCAGTGCAAACAAATTATAGCTAAAGGTGAACATTAAGGAAGTCTAAGCTAGCAGAAAACGATTTCTGCGCCATGAGTGCCAATTTTTATTTAAGATGAGTAAAATTTAAAAAAAAGCTACGATCCCCGCCGCGGTGGCTCAGTGGTTACGGCGCTCGGCTGCTGGTCCGAAAGACGCGATGAGGAGAAATTCTAGAGGCCCGTGTACTGTGCGATGTCAGTGCACGTTAAAGAATCCCAGGTGGTCGAAATTTCCGGAGCCCTTCACTACGGCGTCCCTCATAGCCTGAGTTGCTTTGGGACGTTACACCCCAATAAACCAAACCGAACCAAAAAAGCTACGAAAATAATTTGATGCGCTCGGTCCAAAGTAGAAATAAATGTCTTCCATTGATTCACAGGCAAGACGTTAAAATGTTTTCAGTTATTCATGATAAAATTTACCGCCAACCGCCCTTTCCGTAAAAGAAGGATTCTTTTGAAGTGCTAAGTCAGTACGCTGCAAATTGCGCAATATTATTGTAATGGTTATGAATGTAATGGATAGAAGATCTTAACACCTAATGTACACAAAGCAGACCTTGTCCTTGTGCGCGCGCCTCGGCATCGGTGTATACATCAAGGTCCAATGGCGAGAAGCGCGCTTCCGCAGAATGCGAACAGAGCGACCTTCTCCGGACTGATGGTGCGATAACGTCGGCCCCCACCCAGCGCGAGGCCGATGCGGTAAAGAGATAAGCGGGGGATCGGGGCGCTTACCGGCGTCCCGCTGTTTTTACTTCCGCGTAGCTTTACGTGCCGGTTGATTGACCTCGTATTGGGAATTTGAGGTCAACGCGGCAAGCTCACATATGATCACCCCGTTAAAGGCAATTATACAGGGGAGCGCGGCGAGTTCATTCTACATTGGAGACTGTGCGGAATAACTGCAGAACAGCGCAGTCGAGTTGCGCGCGTTTCATAAACAACACACGGCGCTCGTGATGTTTTAAATCTAATATAATGTAACATCTTTTCACTTAATATAACATCATCTAACCTTGTGTTTGGCGCATGATAGCCACAGTTGCTGATGCGCCATAAAACCCCATATAACTAACTAACTAACTAACTAACTAACTAACTAACTAACTAACTAACTAACTAACTAACTAACTAACTAACTAACTAACTAACTAACTAACTAACATGAGTAGACGGGGGAGGAGCACCCCCTTGGCGCTGCTTTTTCGGGTGTCCATGGGGGCCCGCTGTTTCGGTGACATGCGATTCGTTACGCGGTTTTCGTCTTGGCGGCAGTCTTGGGCGCTTGTTTTCCTCAGAAGTTTTAGCGCTATTCTCTCACGTGATTCGTTCAAACGCTATGAAAATGCGCCGCACACTGCGAAACAAGCATTCTCAAGGCAACTGCTGTCGCGTGTTTTTTGGAACTACTGGGAACGCGGTAGGTGTACAAAACAAGCGGAATGTAGAAGACAAATTTGTATGAATTTTGCTTGCATTTCTTCGATGTGTTGTGAGGAACAGATGAAGATTTGGACGATCCGGACAGGTAAATAGCTCTATCAAATGATATTGGCGCACAGCTTTGCTTGACTGTGAACTACACTAAGACATTACAAGTAGGCAGAATAGCATTTTCAGCCTCGTGGTTTGAAATAACTTAATTTTAAGCCCCCTCCCCCCCCCCCGTTCCCCCCGAAAAAAGCAGTCCTTTTGCGATGTTTCGGTATGAAATAATTATAGTAGTTCAAAACGATCCCCTGGGATTTTTGACATCCCCTTGAGGTGACACGACTGTGATTATTCTTAAGGCAGCTAAACACAGTCTGTACCTTCGAGGCCGCCTTGGTCCTCCTTGAAGGCGGTTTTCAGTTCAGAAATTCATTGGACGCCTGCTTCTCTGCAGCGTGCAAGAATTTTATTACGTCTGGGTGTTCAAAGCACTAAAAACACCAGAAAAAAAATGCACCCGAATAAATAGTAGGCTTCAGCGTGTTTCGAACCTGCAAACCTTGACACTACAACCGAAAACAGTGTGTTTGCCCTTTTAACAAGTTAGGCAATCGCCACTGCACCTTTGCTTGCTTCTAAGTGGCATACGAACTTAATAACATAGTGATTTACATCTACATTAAGTTTTGAGAAGCTACTTCTTGATAGTAGAAAAGCAGAACGCATGGAAAAAAAACGCAGCCAAGAGAAAACGTCTAAAATGTGGCCACCTTACCCTACCACGATTAGGAAAGTGCTAGTAAAAGTAGGCCTCAGCGGAAATTCCTTATTCACTGAGGTTGCGAACGCACCATCATAGAGTTCTTCGCAGCCGTTCTGTAGCAAGGAGACGTTGCACGATATTCCGATAGACGCCACATTTTTAAGTTATCGTGAGTGCTCCTGAAAAATACCACAAACAAACATATAAGATGCGTATAGAAGAATTGGGAAGCAGCGTATGGTGCAGGTAAAAATACAAGCAGCATATTCAGAGAAATTGCCCAAACGCAATCCTCAACAAGTCAATGAATGTAAGAGCACGTATCTTGAAAACCTGCACGCCTCACTCCTAATTCCTGTGAGCACTTTTTCTTTCTGCTCTGTTCCAAGACGACGTGATAAGTAAAAAAAGGCAGGTATACTACGAATACGCCAAATAAATTTTGAGAACAATATACAGCTCGGATCACCGGAGTGGCACCAGTTCGAAGTTCAAACGATTGCCTGCAAGTGGAAATATAGCCTGTCAACACTTTCAACTACCAAACGTTAATCTCCTAGGCGCTGTTGGATGCTCCGAGGCGCGCAAACAACGTGGAGGGTTGGCGTCTTTATATAACCTGCACATTTAGCCTTTTTGAAAGTTTTTGGTGTTATGGCATGAATTAAGCTAATTATTGTATTTGAAAGCTCATTATGGATGAAAAGCTGCCACTCAAGCGAGACTACACACATCAACTATGAATTCCTTAATTTAAAAACAGAAATGATCTGAAAGTATGGGTTCAGTTGGCGCAACCCATAGTTTGCATTTTCTAAATATATTTAGACTTCAATTACTCTACTCATTATCATCATAATTTATTTACCCTTAGAGGCCCTTACGTCGGGGCATTACATAAAGGGGGAGCAGCTTATACATAATACATTGGTCAATAATGTCAAGCATATATACTAGATACCGGGTTGATGTTATAACTATTCTACAAACATACAATATTAACATAAAATATCAACTTAAAAGACAAAGTGGCTGCAAACAACTTGAACAAAAACACATACACACACTCAGAAACGCGGAAAAATAACCGAAGTACTTGAAATGTGCTGTTAATAACTGCCTGAATTTATTTGGTTTTCTTTCAGTGGCAGTGGAGTCAAGTAGTTCATTCCAGAATGCAATGGTGCCGGGTGGGAAAGATTTATTGAACGAGCTTGTGGAGCCGTGCATGCGTTGTAAATTTAAAGAGTCAATAAGTCGGCGTGTGTTCCACGGTATTGATCATTACAGAGGCTCCGTCTCATATAATCAAAGTGATTTTTAGAGTAGCAAATTTGAAAAAATAATTAGCTCCATCGAAATGAATTTTCTGCATGTACACAGGCTCAAAATCCAGCATGGTACTGCGCATTCTTGTTACTTCGCTTTTTGTTCAGATGAAAAAAGTAGCATCACTCACATCTTTCAGCAGTAATAAAACTTCCTGACGTTAATCATGTCGCTGTTGCAGCGTTTTCGCATTTTTAGAGCATCGCAGATTGCCAACGCCTCTAATTTCGTGTTGTGTTGGTACCCTCCATTGACGTTATACTGAGCGAAAGAATGAAAGGTACATACTTGCTTGGCGTCACTGTTCACTGAACGAGACATGATTGGACACGCCTGGAAGCCCGCCTAAATCATCCTGCCTTACGTGCCATGGAGGCAGCAACAAGCGACATGAGCGAGAAGACTCATCGGTTTTGGCCGCATAAACTTAGAACATGTGACTTAAACTCGATGACCTTGAAATTCAAGCTGCCACAATACAGGTAAAACGAATTAGACGACAGGACAATGCAGTTCGAACCTCCGAAGCAGCACCGAGGCGACGCGGTCGGCAAGGCAGCGCAGCAGTCGAGACAGAGGCAGCAACCGAGGTATACACAAAATAGCTTCTTGACAACCTGTTCGGGTTCGAGTGTGCGATCGGTTATCGTTTAAGAACAATCACACTGTGGTTATTCTACACCCGCAGGTGATACTCGCGTTATACTGTTCCGATGGCGACCTCTGTACGTACCGGCTCTGCTCACGCTGGGTCATTCGCGTTACAGCACTCGTGGTTAACCATCCTATAAGTATTTTTTTTTTTGAGAGTACAAGGCAGGCCCTATACTTCCTATGTATCCTGAGGCATACTTCAGGCGCGTTTTCCTCAGCAACTACGCCACGTATCTCATTCGGGTTTCTACTATTTTTCATCACTTCTTAACTATATTTATTATAACTATTTCTGAATTGTAAATATTCTTAAATATAAATAACTATAATTCGTCTTTTTTCGGGCCCATAGATTTATTCAGTTTTCTCTGAGATAAAAAAATATGCGAGAAAAATTCCACTGTGTAGCTGTGCACCACTAATGTGCAGTTGTTTTGCATCTCTGTTTTGCATCTCTGGAAAAAGATCAGCCATCTTTTTTCCTTGCTTTTTGCAATAATAGATGAAGTGTAATAACTAATTTATTTTATATATATATAGTAAAGGTCCAAAAGCTTATGCCTCGATTTTTTGCTGGGACAACATATATAAAGTTCAAAACATGTCTGTTTCTATTTTTCCCGTGGAGCAACTTATATACAGTGCAACCTCTGCTTTAATGCGGCCACTAGACATATAGTCCGTATCCGTGTAAATTGTAAGCTTCTTCTTTGTTGCCTTCTGGCTTCTGTAGCCGCATTAGTGCACTCTATAGCTCCTCTCTCAGTAACCGTTACAGCAAGGTCCACCTCACGCGACCATATTTACAGTGTCTGAACTTAGAAACAGGGCCGGGCTGACAACTGTGAAGCAGAAAATGCAGCTTAACAGACTGATATTCTTTTTTCATGCGCTGACAGGTAGCTGTAAGGTCAATCTAGACCGATACATCAAACCACTGAATGCTTCTGGCAGCAGAACAAAACACTCCAAACATATCACACCTCTGGATTTTAGAACAGATTCCTTCAAATACTCTTTTCTGGTTCGCACTATTGACGAATGCAACAAATTACCAAAAGAAGTGATTCAATGTTCGGATTTAAAGGCTTTTGAAAACACCCTCATGAAGTATTTGTTACTGGTTTGACTGGTATGTTTTTGACCCATATCACATGTCATTTTGTCTTTCCTGTAAATTTGTATTGTTGTATTGTTTTGTATTTCTCCTAAGGCGGTGATCTGCTGATGCACTGCATCTAGTTCTTGTTTATTTCAAGGATCTCAACTCCTGTCTTGGCAGCAGCTGACAGTATGAATAAATAAATAAATAAATAAAAATATCACACTGCAACACCTCGGTGACATCTAATAAGTCTCGGTTGTCCCTGAAAGTGAGCCAGGCCATGCTGCTATCACTGAACGTGAGCGCTGCGTCTGAAATAATAATTCGGATATGGGCATTCTAAAGACTGCAGTCTTCAGTGTCTGGAACCAGACAACGTCGCAAAATGACTCTCTGGCGTTTGGGTTTCCCCGTAGAGACATTTAATAAAATGTTCAGTTGCTGCTAGTATGCAAACAGAGTTCATGGCGAAATAAAATTGATTGGAACTAGAATCTGCGCAGAAAAGGCTCATTCGTCATTCAGCTCTCCTACGCACGCGAAAAGAGGGAGGTCATTCAAGCACAGCGCTTGTCTGGCGTCGCTGTAGGTAGCGAACATGTTTAAATATGTGGCGCAAACTTCGTTACGCTTCTGTTTAGGCCTCCAAAGAAAACGAGAGGAAATGTTTCGAAGTAGCCACAAAGGAGCGAAGAGATCGCGTCTCTCACAGGAGGCAAGAAACGCGCGGCGCAAAACGTACGTGTCAGATGCCACTCAAACATTAAGTGCACCTTTCTTGATTTGATCTGCCTCCGGGTGACGAATCAGCTGAGGTTAGGAAAAAGGAAAAATGCCAGTTTTCATTTGGAAACCATGTTAGACGTCAGAGTGAATGCTTACTACAAAGTAGTCGGGCGGCTCGCTCGCCTCGTGATTTCGAAAGCCGGGCTTCTCTCGCCCTACAAAAAGACGCAAACGCATACAAGTCACTGAATAATGTTTAGCAAGGTTTCAGCATTGGGTATTGATATAAAACCAAAACTTAGAATGTTTTCTTTTAGCCAACCCTGTAAGCATCACTTTGCTAAAGTATTCAATCATGCCTGAGGTATGTTTCTGGAAACCTGCTTACCTCTTCAAGACACCATCTAACTAAACCGCCTTGCAATAATGCCTCAGAGACAGTGTAGCTCTAATCAATAAGTAAAAAAAAATCAGCCTACCTCGTCGTCATGAGCAGATGTATGAAATGCATGCAGAAAATGCATTGCAGGTGGCGGTATTCCCACCCGAGGCTTGCAGCCTCCGTCATCAGTTACTTTTCTTTCGTTTGCTTTTCATAGCTAGTGAGAGCCTGCTCAGCTATCTTCACCGGAACGGAATAGGCTTGGGCAGGCTGGTAATTCATTGTAACACAGTGATCATAGCGCAGGAAGAACGCAGGAAAAAGACGAGACGGGACCAGCGCTAACTTTCAACACAGCGGATTTATTGCAGACCAGTAGCATATATACACAAATGGTACAGCCGATAGAAAGATCTCGGCTTTCTATCGATTCATCTCATCTTTCTATCGGCTGTATCAGTTGTGTATATAACCTTCTGGTCTGCAATAAATCTGGTGTGTTGAAAGTTAGCGTTCGTCCCGCCTCGACTTTGTCATCAGCATTATCATCATTTATTTACCATTAAAGGCCTCTACTGAGGCATTACGTAAAGGGGGACAAAGCGAATACAAGTGAGAATAAAACGTTAATACTTTAAAACATAATCCAGCAGTATAAAATGAAAAATGATACATCACAATGCGACATTGTTCAGTGGTGAATGGTAAAAGTTTAAGCGGTAACATCAACAAGAAAAAAAAGTGTAACTGGATGAAGAGGTTTGAGACAAATGGGCAATATCTTCAATATCTTTTATTCAGTACAGTAATTAATTAATGCCGGTCAAAATTTAGAAGGGTCGCGCTCGTTTATAATGTAGTCGGGTAGCAGGTTCCAGTTTTCTATTGCAGTTGGAAGAAAAGATTTATTAAATGTTAATGTCGATCCGTGTATACGTTGAATGCTGGGAGGTTAAACAGGCGGCACGATTTTCTGATGGGAGCTAGTAATAATGTGTCTCGAAGATCAGGAACATTGTGATGTAATTTATGAAATAGGCAAAGTCGTGCGATTTTCCGTCGGTGCTCTAGTGACTGAATGTTAAGTGCAGATTTAATCCTGGTGATACTGTTGTGTCTATTGTAATTTGAGGATATGAAACGGGCTGCTCGGTTTTGAATGTCTTCTAAAGTGTTAATTAAGCATGCTTTGTGACGGCTCCATATAGTCGCTGCATAATCAAGTCTGGTCCGGGTGAATGTTTCGTATGATAATTTTCGAACAGAAGGAGGGGCTAATTACAGCGATATTCGGATGAGGCCCAGTGAATTTGATGTTCTAGATGCTAGATGTAAGATGTGATCCGACCAGGTTAATTTGCTGGAGATAGTGATTCTAAGGTACCAATATGATTGGACTTGGGTTACCGTGCTTGACACGGATCTGAAGTTAGAACGTTTTCGAGATACTTGTATTAATTGGCACTTTGAGACATTCATCTGCATAAGCCAGTCGGAACACCGCCTTTCTATTATATGTAAGTCATCCTGAAGCGATAGTTGATCGCTGTTAGAAACGATGCGACGATTAAGGATGCTATCATCCGCAAAAAGCCGCGTCGTGGAAGAAACACCGGAAAGAAGATCAATAACGAAGATAAAAAAAAGAAGAGGGCCAAGGACGTAACCTTGGGTAACGCCAGAGATTACGTTAGTAGTACCTGAAGGACAATTGTCGATTACTGTGTATTTGGAGCGACCTGTTGAAAAGTAGGGTATGCATGATAAAACGAGAGGATCGATGTACAGTCCAGAGAGTTGAGACATGAGGCGAAGATGGGGTACGCGATCGAAGGCTTTAGAAAAATCTAAAAAGGTGATGTCAGTTTGGAATGAAGAGTCCATATTTAAGTGGAGGTCAGTGGTAAATTCAAAAAGCTAGTCTCACACGAGTAACTGGAACGAAAACCATGCTGTCTAGTAAAAAAAGAAATTGTTCTGATCGAGGTGTGATGCGACATGTGAATATATGACGGTCTCTACAAGCTTGCAGACAATGCATGTAAGAGAGATTGATCGATAATTGGAAGGATCTGACTCGTTATCAGCTTTAAACAGCGGCCCAACTTTGCTTATTTTCCAGTCTTTCGAAAGCAAGCCCGTTGACAATGGCTGTTCGAAAAGCACTTGAAGGAATATGCTACAACTTTGCTTAGTGCTCTTAAGAAATTTTGCAGGTATTCCGTCAGAGCCTGGTGCGTCCGACGTTTTAAAGAAGCCCATCACTTTTTTTAACAATGCCTTTCGCTTTAATGTGAAGTGGGGGGGGGGGGGGGCATTTGGGGAAAATTTGAATTGGGAATTGATGGTATATTTTGAGGGGGCTCACAGGTTAACACTAATAAAAAATAATAATTCATGGTATCTGAGCGGTGTTCTGTGGGGACAGATACGCCATGTTGATGAAACAAGGTGACGTCTCGTGAGCGGTGACAGGCCAGTATGGACCAAAATTTCTTAGGCTTATTACGAATAATGTTCGGCAAGTCCTGATGAAAGAATTTCTTTTTACTGTGTTGTAATAAACCTGTTTATTCGTGAAGAAATGCCAGGTATTTTTGCTATTTGGAAGCAAAAGTGGAATTTTTCGCTTCATGGCAGAGGAGTTTCTTTTTATCCGATAGTCTTCTTAGTGCGCTGGAATACCATGGCTTCATAGCATCACCGCGAATACGTATGAGGGGAATGTAAACAACTATAAGTGACAGAATTTTATTTTTTTAGAGCAGCCAGTTTTGAGCAATTGTTCGAGCAGGAGAATAAAATAGGAAGTAGGAAAATATTCATTCAGCTCGGCGGAATTGATCTCACGAAATCGGCTATTTTGTTACTACGGATGTATTTTATTGACGGTTGTTTCGTAGAGATTAGAATAGAAAGATCACACAACAACAATTTATGATCACATAGTTAATCAACACATGACGGTGACTGGATAAAATCTGGATCTGAGACAAGGATAAGGTAAAGAATACTAAAGCCCTGGGTTGCTATTTTAACGGTTTGCGCGAGGTTAAATGTACCATGTCAAGAAATTCGTTGGACTGGCGAGAAGGTGCGTACAGATTGTTCCAGTCAATGTCTGGAAAGTTGAAATCCCCACAAGCAAGATGTTCAGCATTTGGAAAGAAAAAATGCAAGTTCGATAGGACACTGCAAAGGTCGTCAACAAAGGTTCGATCGGAATCAGGCGCACGGTATCAAGCAGTGAAGATAACAGTGCTAGAAGGTAGAGATATTCGGAGACACGTTATTTCGTGCCAACAAGTAATCTTGACTGGAAAAGAAGGTATACTAAATTTTACAAAAACCAGCACTCCGCCTCCCCTGCGCCCCACTCTATCAAGCCTATGAATAGTGAATACGTTCTCATCGTTAAGTAACTCGCTTTTATCATTGTCAGAACTTAGCCACGATTTCGTGAAAACGGCAAAGGCGGTTTTGTCGTGAAGGAAGGTTTTAATGGCCTCTTTTGTGATAAATAACTGCAGATATTTGTGTACATTACTGACTTGATCTTATGAGCAGGTATTCTATTCCGGCCCGACTGTTGGCGAGGGGGATGGGAAAATGGGAGCGTAGCCGTCGGCAGTGAGCGCTATGACTTAACCTCTAAGACAGGATCGGATTCGGTATCGTAGATAAATTGCTTTTCATCGATGACAAGTTTGTCGAAACGCATCTTAAACTTGCTCTTACGTTCCTTGCCAAAAGCGTACAATTTCTGACGGGATAATTTGACTCGGGAAGAGTAGTCTCCACGTACTGCATAGGTGAATTTTTTAGCTATGGTATAAGAGACAAAATTTTTGTCTTATTTTAAAACGAGGGAACTTAGCAATAATTGCATGGTTCTTTCCACGCTCGAAACGGCCCAATCTGAGAGCGCGTTCAATCGCGGTGCCACTGATGTTGATGTCTAGTTCCTGTGAACAGAGAGATATTATATGCAGTTCTGATGGTGTCCATGTTTCGTCACTGGCATCAGGAATCGCAACAAATATTACATTAGATCGGCGCAGTCAATTTTCCGATTCATAACATTTGTCGTTTAGGTCTTTAATGTGCGTGGTCAATTTCGCGATGGAATCTGAGTCTGCCCTGGTGACTTGGGATCTGCAACACCTTTTTTCCAGTGCGTCTGCGCGCAAAGAAACGTCGTTTACAAGTTTCTTAAATTTCGTTTGAGCCGTGCGGATGAGTGTAAGCTCTGCGAGTACGGAGTTATGGGTGGCTTCTAATCGGGCTATTGCGTTGGCAAGAGTTTCAATTGTGACATCTGCATTACTATCAACGGGTCCGGGATTTAGTTCGACATCGCCAGCCATAACAAGCTGTAAGTAGACAAAACAGACGTTCAGCGAACACATGCATGCGCCGCGTAAAATGCTACGGCAGGTATCGCGTATGCCAGGGGGGCACGACACCGCTATAACGAACGGGTCATTAGTGCAAACGCAAGTACCGTACGGTAAGTAACTGGAGCGCATCATAAAGGACATATTTATGACCATGTTCGCTGCAGCATCGTGCCGAAACTGGTTCCAAGGTGTTCGTGGCTTTTTTAGTGGTTTGGTAACATCTTCTAGGGAGATAGCTGGATGATGTTGCCAGACGATTGATGTGAAAAGTGCTGGAAGCGGCGGCCGGTCAGTGGCTCCCTGTTCCGGTTACTGTTCAAGAGGATTCTTGGCCGTAATTCCAGGCGGATCCATTGTGGTGGTTCGGCGGAAAAGAGCCGACATTGCCGTGGCAGACGAAAGCGATGCTCCAAAGGATAGCCTGCATCAGAATGGGATTTTTGTAACCATGTTAGCTGCGGCGTCGTGTCGGCGTCGTGTGGCGTCCTTCCCGCGCTATGATTACTGTGTTATAATAACTTCGCCGGTTTTGGTGTCTAGCGAGCGGCGTGATTAGCGCCGACCTCTAAGAAGAGGAGGTGGCGTTATGACGCTTTACAGAGCACTGTCGCGGTCGACTGCGCTTTACCCTGCCGCAAGACAAATTTTTCTCTTAGCGGCCTCCGCGACCCCTGTGGTGGAGCACAGAACCAACGGATGAAAGATGGAGGCGATGGTATCCAAGGCACAACGCGAGAAGCTACAGGTTACGTAATCGGCTCCACAGGCTGCCGAGATGGCTGATCGGCGCAAGGCTCCGGGAAGCGAAGGCAATCTCTTTGCGGCCCCGCCAGTTCAAATCTTCAATCGGGCCTGCACGTATACTACGCGATAACGTAAGAAGCTCGTTTTGCTGTAAAACCTGGTGTAACCTGCTGTCCGGCGTCACCCAGAAAAATTCAGAATTCCTGAGATCTGAATATAGGAAAAGAGAATAGCCGATATTGGGTTTTGAACCCAGGGGTCCTGCATGCGAGGTGAGCACGCGACGCAAAGACCATGAAGGGCATAGGAAATAATTACGAAAAGAAAGAAATAAAAAGAGTGAACAGGAGAAACCGCTATCGCGTCTACTCTTAAGGCGAAGCTTAAGCGTTATCTAATTTTTTTTCTGCTCGACACCATTCGGACGGAAAGGTTCAGAATATTTCGGGTAAGTTCGCCCTCACGTTCCGCGTCAGGTTCTCTCTAATAAGGGAGTAATTACTCATTGATATCCACCCAAGCGCAGCCATTTTTCTTTAACTGCGAAGTTTCTGAGAAAGCTGTATAGCTTTTCTTTGTAGCCGTATGGCTGCGCTTGGGTGGATGTCAATGAGTAATTACTCCCTTATTACAAATCTACTCCACCTTGGAGGATTCCCCTAAAGTATTTGGTCAGGTTCTCTCTAACTTTCGACTTCAGGTTTGGACGATATTCACCTGAACATGCCTGGAATGGCAGGTAAAAGCGTTTTTTTTTTCTATTAATAAAATGGGGGCATTCGCACTCCGCTTTCAAGGGAACGCCGCGATAGCGTTAATTTGTCTTGCCAGCTGGTCCTCTTGTCCACGACGACACGGACACCGTTTCCATGTAGTGTGGAAGACCACACAACATACATATAAAGCCCCACTTAAACCAGCCATACCAACGTGCCTGCGTGTCCTGGGGGCAGCGTATCCGTCTGGCAACCAAAGTTCAATGGTTAGATTTCCGACTTATTGACACAGTTTTTTTTCAGCGCAGTTCATTTACTTTTTCTACCTGTATGCCCTATGATGTCTGAGTCATGTTGCGACCTTCTAATAGCAAGGTTTCTAATGTTTTGTCGCTTCTCATTCCACAGCTACCCGTGTGACATCACGGCTCTCCCGACCAATCCGGCTTTTTTCCACACATCGGTGACGACGACTACATCGGGTTCTCGGCTGAACGGGACCTTAAATGCTGTTGCGTTAATGAACATGCCTGAAAGGCGGCATGGCGACCCGCCGTTCCTCCTTTCGAGCCTGTCGCCGCGTCGAGGTGCCTTAAACGGTGCCGCTGCGTGGATCGTAGTTCAGTCACAGGTGACTGAACCGTGGGACGGCACTGGTCTCGGAAGGCAAGGTATTGGTAGCTTTTCGTGGATGCAGTCGACGCATCACCTGTTGCTTCATTATATATAAATACCAGCGCAAACCAGCAAGACACACGACGAAGAACGCGGACACACAAGTACTGTGTCCTCGTTCTTCATCTGTGTCTTGCTGGTTTGCGCTGGTATTTATATGTAATGGATCACCAACTAGCCCGCACTCTTACCCTACTGTTGCTTCATGCAGTCGTGGTAATCAGCCGAAATCGGGCATGGAGGATTGGTTTCAGTGCCCCACACTCTGGCCTAGAGGGAGCTTGTGGGAGGCTGCAACGTCTCTGTGGCTTCTGCGCGTGTTCGAGCGCCAGTGGCAGGCCATGTTTAATATGAGAGCAAAGACAAGACTGCAGGCCGAGCAAAACTAGCGTAATTTACATCATAAAGTTCGCACCCTAGGTAAGGTCCGCAGGGATTAATTTTTGTTGAAAAGAATTTTTTTCTCCTGACTATATTGTCCGCGCCCTGTACTATCAGCAATGAATGAAACGCGAACAAGAAAACTGAGATGGCAACAGAAAAACAACAACATATTAGCTCCTGGATTAGAAATACAAGCGAGGTTGAATAACACATCTAAAGAAGAGTCTTTGCGCCTTCGAAATGAATATAGTAGGAGCTAGTATAGACCTCAGCCCGGCAAAGAGCCGCGTATTTTGCAGTCCTTGGTTCGGTTGTCTTGTTCGCGTTTCATTTCTTGCTGATAGTACACAGCCCGCCTTAGCAAGGTGCCTAACCAGGGAACAAAAATCTATGTGCACACAAACGCAAGCGTCAGGAAACTGGGTAATAAAATAGGTCCTGTGATTTTCGTGCTATTCTGTGTGCTAATAAAAAGGAATACCGCATAGATAGCGTCTGTGGAGATAGTCCACAGAGTAGGATTCTTATTTTTTGAATATATATAACCCGCACACTGTACGCCGGAAATTACGGAACTTGGCCACCCCTGAGGAAGCCGCGACGTAAGGGGTGGCGGTCACGGGGCACCATGGCTGAGATGCGGAGATCGCGATGCCAGATAAAGTATTAAGACAAGAGAATTCTTGTCACTCACACAAGATTGCTTCTGTTGAACCTGCTAATACCTCTGAAACGAAGAAAAACCTTTGTTACACTAAAAAATTTAATTAATATAGGACCTAGACAGTGAGCGGCTACACAATACTTCGCTTTCATATTCTCTACAGTTGTAAGTTAGGCCAAACATTCGCCGCTGTGGCTCCGTGGTTATGGCGCTTGGCTGCTTACCCGAAAGACGCGGGTTCGATCTCGGCCGCGGCGGTCGCCTTTCGATGTGGCAAAGTGCTAGAGGCCCCTGTACTGTGCGATGCCAGTGAGCGTTAGACGAACCCACAATTCGCACAAAATTTTCGCACAAACTATTCGCACAAATTCTTACTTGAAATATTTTTCTTGCGCAAACTTGAGTAGGTTGTTTATAATGGTCGCCCTTACTCAAATCACCGTCAGAGGCGAAAACTGCACGCTAAAGGCTACAATGAAAACATATACATGTTTCGGGTATGAACAATGCCCTTAATATTTTCCCTGAAAAGGATAAATGGTCTCCGCTAATAGGTGCAAAGTTTCTAAGCGTCTTCGTTTCGCAACTAGTTTCTTTTTCGGCACGAAAAATAAATATTTACATGCACTGCTCGTACAAAATGGCGCCCTCTCTGCCATAAAGAGTTCTTGCTTGGGGAAGCGCCATATGAAGAGTAATAAAGTTTCCGTGAGTACTCCCGCCACCTAATAAAATTTACGTTGACAAGCATCAACAGCTGCGCCGCTCTTCGGCATTCGGAACGGATGACAAAGTTCTTGGGTACCTGAAACACAGCTTGCACAACAATAAAAGGCCGTTTCGTTAGGGCTAACAAGCATCAAAAGCATTCCAAATAGGTGCTTCTTCACATGCTCCTTTTACTGCGTAGCTTTTCCCAAAATCTGCTTTCCCTTATCTAACCGAACTACCATCTCCAGGAGAGAAGATAGTAAACTGCGAACAATCTTAAAGCCCAAGTATCCGGAAGGCCACGGCTGGTGTAAGGCCGTGCTTCATTAACGCTCCCATCATTCTTAACTTTAGTTTGAGGCCACTGCGCGCCTCCCGTCTACGCGGAGATTTCTAACTTCTTTATTTGTGAAGCATATAAATATGCAAGCAACAACACTGGACGGCAGTCTGTGGAAGGACTGCGTGCTTGACACGAGCTTCTACAAGTACCTAGGCTTTAACCAGAACCCTCCGGTCGATAAGTAAGGCCAGGTAGAGAGCTTTCTTCGTGTGAGAATGTCCCATTAAGTTGTAGTGCGATTGTGGCTTTGCTTCTGTAACTCAGTTTGCCCTCGTACTTACATGTATATATAATCCTTCCTTTGACCTTCTACATTTGGCCATCTTGCTTATTGATCGCCAAATAATCAACGATTGGAAGGATCTGAGCCCTTCTGAAGAACTCAACGGGCGATCAAGAAATTACTAGCGCAGTCGACAGGATTCGGTGACCGTCGGCCTCGATCTGATACCACCTGCAGTTCCCGCAGTGTTCAGGCGTCGGGCAACGCCGATCCCGTAGTAGCCACCCAGGAGGACCAAAATGAGTCGATTTTCGGGACCAGCCAAAAGAAGAAGGTTCCCCGGCTCACTGACCCTAAGGCGGCCCTGGTCCTTCATTTGTAAAAGCAACGGCACCTACTACCGACACCAGTACGGGTGAGCAGGATTCATTTCGTCTCGTTGAGGTGGTTATGGCTAAAACGTATACGGGTGTATAGTGTGGACGCGAAGCATGATGGCGAACTGAGCGGACAGAGAGGCAGAGGAGAGCGCATTAGAGGATAACGAATCAGAGGACGACGTCCCGTCAAATGAAACGTCGCAGCAAGACGCGATGTTTGCAGGCTTAAAGGCACGTACGGTGACGAAAGAGCCGATAGCAGGAACGCGACGAAAGGCAACTGCAGCGACAAGGTCTGATGCCGTAGCGATCCGCCGCATGGAACTAGATTTTGAGCTCGAAAAGTTTAAGATCGAATCTCGAGAACGCATCGAGTTACAAAGACTTGGCATAGGAGCAACAGGTGGCAGACAAACCCCCTCAATGCCGTAATCTGACGAGCGACGGCGAACGGGCCTTGACCCAGTATCCCAATGTGCCAAGTTCCTAAAGAGGCTCAAGTTATCGTGTGACGCGGATGTACCACTGTGGTTTGACTAGGGGGAAAGGATATTCACAACGTACGATGTGCCAGAAAACAGCCGAGTGCATTTGTTTATTTATTTGAAATACCTTACAAGCCCATTAAGCATTGTGTAAGAGGGGTGTAAAAGTACTGTACAGTGCAATAATAGCAAAAGAAAAAAAGGGAAACATACGATCATAATAAAAAATAAATCAACACTACTGTGCATTAAAACCAGGGTGTCGACCGAAATTTTTTCGGGTTCGGTTCAGGTTCGGGTTCATGCCTTTCCGGGTCAGCTCCGGGTTCGGCTCCGGAGCGACAATTCGTTCCGGTTCGAACCACTCCGGATCGCGTCGAATTGGTCCAAACGGGTTCAGACTATAAAAAATTCTGAACGTAGGTTTTTATTCAACCTTGTTTTGCTGTTTACTTTTCTTTGTGATATCAGCATATAAAACAGCACTGCAAAATTTACTGAATGCGCGATGTTTTACTGAGTGGCAAAAAGGTTTAAATTTGCGCAAGAGCTGCGAAATCAAATGAACTGAGAATTGTGTACACCGGCTATGTATACTAGACTCTATCTGATGAGCTACATAAAAAGAAAAGCTGATTGATTTTTCATCTACAAAACCTTTCAGCTTCAGCAGTTTCGGAGTCCCCGTCAGGCGAGTAATAGGTCCCTCTAAAGCTGGTATCAATCGGTAATTTCTCCGGTGCAAAGTGTTTACGCGGGTGCCGTGAGGACCGCTGCATGCGCGCACTATGAGCGGAGGTTGCCTTGTATTTGCAGGTATATACAGCCAAAACATCTTTCTGTCACCCCAATAACGGCTTTCCAGTCAACCCCCCCCCCCCCCCCCACACACACACACACACTCTGGCACGTCTGCAGGATGCATCTAAATATTTAAACTATTCTAATTGCATCACCTGTTCTACATTGCTTTCGTGACTGGTGTTATATATCTCGACGACCACAGTTTCTTCGAAAACACAGCTACTCATGGCTTCTCTCTACTAAAGTGTAGAATTAAGATTTTGGCCTATGCTGATGTCGTCGCCATCTCTTGCTCTGATGAAAAGAATATGATAAAAAAGCAGGCTGGCATTGGTTGGGGGCACTTAGGGCCTGTACGGACACAAACTTGCGACGCCTTCGATGGGACGTTGCGTTGTGACAATGTTGCAATTGGTGCATTGCTAGAGGACGACTGTAAATTCGTTAAATAGAATTTTGTGGCTTTTCTGGGGCGCTTTCAAAGGGAGCCCATGCGTGGGCAAAATTTCATGCTACCTTGATACAGTCTGGTGAGTCTTTCGTGCAGTTTTTGTCCACTAACTTGCTTCATGATTTTTAATTTTCGAAATCGAAAACCACCGCTTCCTGGCAGCTGTGCTTATTAGGTGACTAAGTGCTCATCTGTGTTTTATGTACATAGTCGTGAGGGAATTTTGAGCTGACACATTCGATTTCCTAAATTTTCGCTCTTCCTTAGAATACCTGTACGGCTTCTCCAGAAGGCAGCTCACAAAGATTCTGATCGGTCATTACTTCCTCTACGTGCAGCCTTACCTAGCCTTTCTTGACGGCCTTGTATTAAGGCGAGTTCATAGGATGCATATTCAATAGGCCTTAAAAACCTTTTCTTAGACTTCAAACGTCCACCATAAGTGTTAGGACATGCCATCGAGCTAAGGGGACGTTTGTGCCGTGATCAGTGAATTGCTACATCTGCAAGGAACGAGGAACCATTGGACAACAAAATTATTTGTGACGCTATGTTCGTTTGAGACATAGCTGACTTCAGCAGTCTCTTAAAAAGGACATTCAGGTCATGCCTTACACTATAAGATTTGTACCAGTAATGAAGGACACCGGAATTCCATGTGAACCTTTCCTGTTAATAAGGCTGCTTGGCGTATGAAGAAGCTGTATGCTTGATAAACACGCACAATCGCCACTTTCAGCGAAGTCACTGTTCAGAGAACAGTTCATTTTAGCTCAGAACGTATATGCTGCGAAAGTTCAACCTCCTGACTGATTGCCCTCTCTTGACGTGCGCGCCTTCAGGAATTTTTATGTGCGGGCAGAGTAAGGAAGTGATGGTGGCATGAGGCCGTATGCCGAGGTCGCGGAATTCGACCCAGTCAAATAAAGCAAGACGAGGTGAGGGAGGTTCCTGATATTCCATGCGGCAACAATGAAAAGCATCTTCGAGGGTGGCCGAGTAGCCTAGGACATCAGTAAACGAAGCTTCTCTGTTGCGCCCGCCGCCACTGGCTCGATTCCCACTCAGGATAGAGTATTGTAGTTGTTTTTCTTTACTGCGTTAGCAGTTTAGTCTCCTTTCTCAAAAATTTAAAAATTTCCGTGATGTGTGTGTGTGCATACGCGTGCGTGAGTGCGTGCGTGCATGCGGGCGCTTGAGCATTTGTATGCACGCGCGTGCACAATGTGGTGAGCGCACATCCGGGCACTTATTGCCAAAAAATTGACAGACGGTTGCAATTGTCGGTAATGCGAAGTTTAAGCGCAACTCATCACACGCCACCTGGCATGTGGCGTATTACGCTGCTATAGCCACTCTTGGGGTCTTCCCGTGACAGCCACCTTCCAGGTGGCGTCTATTTTGCTTTGCTCCTTGGACAACCGGTTACGCCGACTACGCCGACTATGCCGACTACGACGCGGAGCGCGGGTACGGGCGCATAAGAGCTGCAGTCTAAAATGCCCCATCTACCTGCAGCCGATCTACCTGAAATGGAATGCTGTGAATGCTGCACGTGTGCCGTCGCAAAGCGTTCCACAAAAGAACGCCAACAAACATGAAGGCTCTTGCATATGGAAACGAAAACGCTAGCGAATCCTGCCGCCGCAGTGCAAAAACTTGTTTTTATTTAAGTCGTCGCGGTGGTGAGCGGCGCAGTTCCAACAAGTTGGAAATTTTCGCTGGGGCGAATGCGCCGCTCAGTCACCCATTTGCTTGGATTTGAACCAACACAAACCTCAGGCACAAACAACTCGAAGCGAGGGTTCACGCACAGCTTCCGCCCTCACCATTCGACCACGTTTTTTATGTGGCACTCTCGGTAAAAGAAGGCGCATTACGTTTGCTGCTATTGACGAGGGTGGCGCTGGTGAAAACTCTCATAGTTCGGTTGCACTACACATAAGTACCCCCGAAAGCCAAAACGATTAGACAGGCGTCGCCGCAGCGCGGAAGTATACAGCGGACATCTTAAATATCCTCACAGTGCTCTTTTCTTTAGACTACCTGTATAGCCTCTCCAGGAGGCAGACGACTCAGGTACTTACAGGGTACCTGTTTCCTGTACCCTTGTATCGGCAACTTTTTCTGGAGTTCCTTAACACCAGCGTTATAGAACGTGTTAAGCGAATGTACATGTATTTCTTCTGCTGCAAAAACGTTCTTCTCTAAAATGCATACATACACTGCCTGTCATGGCATGACTCCATGGCGAGGAGATGTTTGTGCCATGAACGGTGAATTGGTGCTTGTGCAATGCGCCAAAGACCACTCACATTGTTTTTATTCTTTGCAACGATGCTACTCTCTTCTGATACATAACTACGGCGAACGTACACTTCAGAAGGACATTGAAATCACAGGGATTAGTACCCGTTTTTTTGCCAGTGGAGAAAAACTGTGTTGTGCCGTGTGATCTAATTATGTTGATGGGACTGTTTAGTCTCTGGAAGAGCCGCATGATGGACCGCCACGCCGTATCACCACGGTCATCGAAACCTTTGTTTCGTGAGCAGTGCACTTTGATGCGGGGACTATATGTTGCCCTGGAAAGGCCGCCTTGCTGGCTCCCCTATCTAGATGCATGGGTGTGCCTCTCAGACTTCTGATGTTTAGGGAGGTGGGGATTCGCAGGGGTATGGTGGGCTCGCATTACACAGCCTGGTGTTTTGAGTCATGGGCTTACTCCGAGTTTCCTTTTCGGCACTATTTCCACGCAATAAAAAAAATCGTCGCCGTAGCTCAATTGGTAGAGCACCGGACGCTAAATTAGGAGGTCAAGGGTTCGGATCCTACTGGCGACATGTGTTTTTTTTTCAGTTTAACCAATTATCGTTAAAAATAATTACTCTTTAAGCTCCTATTTATGAACACCACAAATTGGTTTGCTTTGGTTTATGGGGTTGAACGTCCCAAAGCGACTAAGGCTATGATAGCCGCCGTAGTGGAGGGCTCCGGAAATTTCGACCACCTGGGGTTCTTTAACGTGCACTGACATCGCACAGTACACGGGCCTCTGGAATTTCTCCTCCAAAGAAATTCAACCGCCGCGGCCGGGATCGAACCCGAGTCTTTCGGGTCAGCAGCCGAGCACCATAACCGCTGAGCCACCGCGGCGGCCAAAAACACCACAAATTACTTCTAAAAAAGGTACATCCCCTATGCTCCCTGGTTTCGGTTATTGTTGGCTTCCCTCATGTGCGGCAGCGAGAGGCAGATATAAGCCGCCCGTCAGAGAATTCAAGAAACAGCCGTCTGAGAACAGCGTGAAGAAGCTGCCCGCTAGCGATTGGCCATTGTTTTTTAGAGCGCAGCTCTTTGGCGTCCGTTCCTGGGTTTCGCGTCGTCGTCGGCGTTGTCGTCGGCCTCGTAACCAGCTCCGCCCCCCTTTAATCCCCCCAGCGCTAGCAGCGACCGACTGATACCGCTGGATGCCGCTGACGCCGCTAGAGAGTCAAGATAACGTGACTGCATAGAACACCGTCGCCGCCATGCAGAAAGAGGAAGAAAGGGTCCCCCCCCCCCCCCCCCTGTTTTTGTGTGGCGGATAGGGTGCTCTTCAGTTGCCGACGCGCCGGTTATTTCACGTAGGCCCCGGCACGTCGACGAATACGTGACCACCTTCCCATGGCTAGACCTGGTTCTTAGCGCTGCGGAAGCGAGGGTATCATATTGTTTGTGTCGGCATCGGTGGCGTTGTCCCTGAAACCAACTCCGCAGCTGGGGTTGACTCACTATCGGCGTCAGCGGCATCAGTCAGTCGCTGCTATCTCTTCCCTCCTCCCTTTATCGTGTTGTCCGCTTGCTGCGCGCGCTTCGGCCCCCATCGTTTGCCGCTGGGTGTACACGCCGCCCCCCTCCCCCCCTCTTCCTGCGAAAAATAAAAAAAAAATTCTGTGATAGCGCATACATGTGTTGCTCGATTTTTTTGCCTCAATCTATCGAAAAGGTGAAACAGCTTATTTGCTGCGCTCAAATTTCGCATTAGGAAGTAACGTAATCGTCGGTAACTTTTTTTTAAATATAAGCAGAACAATTTCAATGAATCGACATAACACAAGATCACTTCATCGCAGTTACATTTCATTTCAGTAGCACCTTTCTAGGCGTTTATCACATCCCAGCGAGCGCATGTATTTCCGCATTGCCTCTTTGTGTAATCGCTATTTTTTTTATATGTATCGTACCGCTGCTACATGCCAGCCTTTCATTGCTTATTTCCGTCGCGTGAAACGAAGAATGTTCGGATTCTTTAAAAAGAGAACACATATGTATAATTCTTTGTTTTGTAATAATAGTATTATATGTGTTCTAACGCGTCAAAGCGGCGCGGAGTCTATCAGAAACGCTGTAGTGGAGGGCTGCAGATTAGCGTAGACCATCTGGTGTTCCTCAGAGTGCACTCACTTCGCACAGCACACGCGCATTTTCGCATTTCTCCGCTATCAAAATGCGACCTCGCCACTGGTATCGAACCCGCGACCTTGGCATTAGCAGCTGAGCACCACAGCCACTGAGCCATCGTGAGAGGTCTTATTCATTATCTGCTGTCTGAGATAAGGAATACCTCAGAAAGTAAATGTTGCACAACGTGATTGGGTCATTGCGCCTATGCTTCGCGTATTTATGGTACTCCAAACAAAGAAAAGGGAAAAATGGAAGCCATTCTCACTCAGTGCTTTACGCGTTAAAGCAGTGCTAACAATTCGTGTAAAGCTGTACGTAAGCATGTAAACGGAGGATACTATAAGATCCAACATTTCACATAAATCTGCAGTAAAATACTCTAGAATTACCAAAAGTACATTGCGGAAACGGCAATTAGCTTTCTTTCTATACACGAGACTTATTTCAGTTTTGTTGTTGAACTGGATGCCATTTCGACTGGATGCCATTTTCGCACTCCATAGCGCCGACAGCTTTCGGTGGGTAAATATACGCGCTTACACATGCCATTTGGTCTGAAAAACAGAATGAAAACTATGCCGTGTTGCACAAAATGTGCGGCTGAACCGAGTCCCGAACCGGTTGGGAACGGTTTCTTTGAATCGTTCCGGTTCGGGTTCAATTCCGAGATGGCGAAAAAAGTTTGGGTTCGGTGCGGTTCCAGTTCCGGGCAAAAATTCGGATTTGGTTCCGGTTCGACACCCTGAGTAAAACCAAAGGAAACAAAAGGAAACAGTTTGATCATGCCAGCGCTGACCGAGCGTGTGCGGTACTTGCTTCGTGGCTTTAGGGACAATGAGTGCGGTGGCTACGACTCAGTGAAGAAAGCCGTATTAAACGAGCTAAAACACACCCCCGCCGAATACCTCGACCGATTCGAACGCACCGCAAAGTGCAACGAGGAAACATGGGCCCATTTTGCATCTCGCGTGAAGGCTTACTTGCATTACTACCTGTTGTCGAGGGATGCAGACAGTAAGGAAGACGTGGTGGCTCTCGTCGTGGCCATCGGATGGCTTAAGCAACGAGTGCTTATAATACGTGCGCTTCCGCGAGGCAGTGAAATGGGTGAAACCTGACGAGATGTCACGGATACTGCAGATATTCGAGCAAGCTAAGGGAAAGGGGCGCGCAGTGCGACAAACGGTCACACAGTCGGAGAAAGAAAAGACTCCTCCACAACCTGCGATCACCGACAACAAATCACACATGCAGTGTTACGTGTGCCGCGCAGTAGGCCATCGCGCAAAGGACTGCCGAAGAGCCGCTCAGAATACTCAGAAAAACGGTAAGTGCATCCGGACGCAGAGAATAGCAGTGGCCAGCATAGAAACAGCTGAAACAGTAGAATCAGCTCACGCGCACAGGACGTTAGTGGCAGAAATAAATGCTCCATGATCGTCTGAAGAAGTACGGCAATCAAGGCTACAGCAGGTAAAGATCGAATGCTCCAGAGTACCGGCGACGGCAATAATAGACACCGGCAGTGAGATTACTGTAGTCAGAGAAAGCCTCGTGCCGAGCTTATCACAAGAGCCTTTCGGCAAGATTAAGTTTGTGTCAGCTTTTGGCGAAACAACAGAGACAAGGCTAGTTCCCCTTGCGGTCAGTATGAAGCGGCGCCCCACACTTGTAGCGCGACGAGAGGCCGTACATATCGCCTGCGCACGAACGGGCAAACTCGCGGAGGGAGTAGACTGCTTGTTGTCGCGGGAGGACTGGCAGCTGCTAGCACAGAGCGACAGCCACGGCGGAACGCTTGCCCCGAGCAAGAACCACGATGCGGCTGACACAGTTAGCGTGTCCTTCTCCGCGGCCAATAAGGCCTACGAGCCGACCCCAACGACGGGCGAGGCTCACGGGAGCCAATCCCAGGCAAATGAAAAGACAAGCGATGAGTCGATCTCGACGTCGGGCGAGCAGCACAAAACAGGCCGCGACGAGTATCGGACCGAAGAACAGTGCTCAATGCATGACGACGAGGACGAGTCCTCAAAGAAGGGAGACAAGTTCCGTTCGGCCGAGCTGTGAGATGGAGCCTTAGGAGTGCTTGAGCGGACGCAAAAATAGGAAAAGGAGGCATGTTCGTCTCGAACGGTGGTTTGTACCACCGGGACTCCGTCGCAGGCACAAAAGTCAAACAGCTCGTGCTACCCCTCAGCAGGCTTGAAGAAGTGCTTTCTCTGGCTGACGAATCTCTCTGGGAAGGGCATTTGGGTTCAAGAAAAACGAGGGCGAGAATTAAGTATAGTTTTTTTGGCCCGGTTTAGAGGCAGATGTGGCACAACGGTGCAAGACGTGTCACGCTTGTGTGATCAGGTTAGATAGGCGGCTTAAAGACTATGGGGGTTATTCTTGTGATAACGCTCAAAGGGCTAGAAGCAGTTGTCGCTCTCTAGCACCAGCGTGCCAGCCCTAACAGTCAGAGCTCTGACCCCCAACCCGCGGTGCGGTGAGTCGCAACCACGGCGGGTTCGGGCCAGAGGGGACAAACACGAGTATGCTACTCGGAGGAGCGTTTATTGCTCCCGAGCAATGCAATGCAGCAGCAACAATACAACCGCCGTAACGAGGGCGAGTGTTCCGCTCGCGTACGGGGGTGAAAAACACAAAGGGCAGAACGCACGCAAAAATGTGGGGGAAGAAGGTTCCGCTCACCTCGCGTGGTTCCTCGCTCACGGCCCGCGGCGGTCAAGTCACACACGGTGGCCGGGCGATAAGGGCAGCGGTCTCCGTGGCAGATCTCTGATCCGTGCGTGTGCACGGCTCCCGCCAGAAGACGAGCGAGCCTCGGGAGAAACGCGCCTTCTTCCCGGGCTGTGGAGAGGAGGTCTCTCCGTTGTGAAAGGGGAAGGAGGGAAAGTCCCCGCTGCGGCATCGCGGCGGGGCGAGGAAGGAAGAGGGGGCGGCGTGAGTGCCCACCCTCGCAACCTCCCGAACGGCGCACGCATAACATCGCGTGATAATTACGCGCGGCCGTTACAATGGGGCAGGGGATTCATGTGTATCCCCACATCCCCCCTCCTTAAAACTGCCCTACGGCCGAGAAGTGACCGCGTTCACACAAAAGGGTGTACCGAGTGGGGCCGGCAAAACGCCGTTAAACTTTAAAACCAATTAAGAAAAGATTCAGCTCACAGCCAGCAGTGCCGTCGTCGAAGGCCGTGGACGCCAGGGCAGGAAGGTAGTGTAGACGACCGCCATGGACGACTGTGGAGCCCAGGGTTGAAGGGGGTCGATGACCGCAGGTCCCGTGAGTCGGCCAGGGCAGCTTTGCCGGGACGCGCGGGCGGCAGGCAGGCTCAGGACAGTTACGCACCGTGTCGTAGCGTACGGCAGGCCCCCACTCAGCTGGATGAACCGCTTGCTCTTTGCTCGCCCTCTTTTGCTCTCGTTGGGGGTGACAAAGGCGCGCCGACCCATTTTCCCTCTGCCGCAGAGGACTTGCGAGGCGGGCCCAGCGGGGCACCAAGCTTTTCTTGCGGGCGAAGCCGCTGCCGCGGGGACAGGGGGACTCCAAGGCGGCCTCTCTGCCGCAGTTTTCGCCATGGTAGACACAGGCCCCGGTTTCTCCGAATTCTTGTTCACTCGTCCCGCGGCCGACCGGAAGCTGTTCTTCTTCTGCGCAACTTGGTGGCGACAGCGGGCTCTTGGCTCCGGAATGCGGCCGCCTTCCAAACTGCCTGGCTCCCGGTGTTCGAAGCTGCAACGGTCGTTGCGGCGTCTGCTGGCTCTCCTCCGGGCACGCTGTGAAGGCTGGCCTGCGGCTGCAAAGCTATCTTTTCTTTTTAGTTACTTTTAATGATTTACATAATTTTTTTTTCTTTCAGTTAGTCTAACCCCGCTCGGTCTTTTCCGAAGAGAAAGCGTGTGCTTTCTCCGGAAGCCGTGGTGCGAAATATGGAAGGGGTGTTCCGTCCATATTAAGCAGGAGAAATTACTCCCTGCGCGTTGGTCAGAGTTGGTTCTGCCGTGGGCGCAAGTTGTAACGAGGCGCCGGGCTCTGTTGTCGAGCCTTGCGTCTCGGTGCGGCTGCCTGCTGGCGGGGGAGGGTGTTCTCCACAGGCCACTCGTTCCCTTTGGCACACGTCGCACGAGCGGGCGTAGCGTATCGCATCCCGCTTCATGCCAGGCCAGGTAGCGAGGCGGCACAACTTGAGGTAAGTCTTAGGGCCACTCGCATGCCCAGCGATGCACGTGTCATGAAAGTAGCGTAAAAGTGCTCCTCTCAACGTGCGTGGAATCACCACCTTGAAGGACTCGTGTGTATCCTTCTCGGAGGGGATATATCTCAGCAGGATGCCATCGTCGAGTCGAGCAGATAGGAATCCATCGCGCTCACAGCATTACCAGCTGTGTTCGAGCGCCCCGCACGGACAACAATACCAGTTGCCTCCATGTGCGCCGCGGCCGCGCAGCCCGGCTCCCTGAGCCCGTCGAACACTTTTCGACAAAATGGATCCTCCCGCTGTGCCTCCAATAGCTCCCTTCTGCTGAAAACGCTCACCACGGGACTGACGCCTTCCAAGTGGTTCACGCTTTCGCCCTGGGAAGGCGGGGTGTCCCTTCCCTCGGAGCGTTGTGGGAGCTGCGCGGCAGTCGCGCTGCTCTGGCTGTCGGGCGCGGCGGAGTGGGCAGTGTTGTTACTTCCCAAGCCGTCAACGGGCGCGCGCGAAAGTGCGTCCGCCACCCCGTTGTTCTTCCCCTCCTGTAGCGCACGGTAAAGTCGTAACGCTGGAGGGGTAGCGCCCATCGCGCTAGGCGTCCGGACGGCTCGCCTAGGCGTCTCAGCCAAGTGAGTGCCGTGACCAGGATGTTAAATTGAATTCAGTCTGTTTTTTTTTGCGCTGAATTCAATTTAACATGCTTCACCAACTAGCCCGGCAGCTTGCTCTCCCGGACCAGGAAGTTGCTGCTGAGAAGCCGTATTGGACAACCACAGCAGGGACTGGATGTCAATCCCGCTCGCCGCCATGGCTAGTCTGTATGTCGGCAGTCGGTCACACAGACACTCGGTTTGTCACACCTCTGGCCCCACGTTGGGCGCCATGAATATGGGGTCTTATTCCTCTGATAACGCTCAAAGGGCTAGAAGCAGTTGTCGCTCTCTAGCACCAGCGTGCCAGCCCTAACAGTCAGAGCTGTGACCCCCAACCCGCGGTGCGGTGAGTCGCAACCACGGCGGGTTCGGGCCAGAGGGGACAAACACGAGTATGCTACTCGGAGGAGCGTTTATTGCTCCCGAGCAATGCAATGCAGCAGCAACAATACAACCGCCGTAACGAGGGCGAGTGTTCCGCTCGCGTACGGGGGTGAAAAACACAAAGGGCAGAACGCACGCAAAAATGTGGGGGAAGAAGGTTCCTCTCACCTCGCGTGGTTCCTCGCTCACGGCCCGCGGCGGTCAAGTCACACACGGTGGCCGGGCGATAAGGGCAGCGGTCTCCGTGGCAGATCTCTGATCCGTGCGTGTGCACGGCTCCCGCCAGAAGACGAGCGAGCCTCGGGAGAAACGCGCCTTCTTCCCGGGCTGTGGAGAGGAGGTCTCTCCGTTGTGAAAGGGGAAAGAGGGAAAGTCCCCGCTGCGGCGTCGCGGCGGGGCGAGGAAGGAAGAGGGGGCGGCGTGAGTGCCCACCCTCGCAACCTCCCGAACGGCGCACGCATAACATCGCGTGATAATTACGCGCGGCCGTTACAATGGGGCAGGGGATTCATGTGTATCCCCACAAGACACAGTGCCTATCACGCCCCTCACCAGACACGACCATTCGTTTAAGGCAGTAAACGTCGATATCATCGGGCCGATCGATGCGCCCTCAGGCCGGGGCCATAGGTACGCTCTTTGTCTGGTTGATTTGTGCACGCGGTGGCCCGAAGTTGTTTGTCTGCGTTCATTAACCGCGAAAGCAACATGCGACGCACTGCTCGCAATATTTAGCCGCACTCGTCTCCCGGAAGTTGTATGTTCAGACCAGGGAACCAACTTCACTGTACAGCTGACAAGGGAAATGTTGGCAAGGTTGGGATGCGCACCCCGTTTTTCGGCTCCAGAACACCCCGAGAGCAACGGGACGATGGAACAGTGGAACTGTGTCCAGAAAAACATGCTATTCCCCGTAATAGAGAAAAACCCGAGAAACAGGGACAGACTCATCTTATTCGTGCTGTGGGCCTACAGGGAGGTACCCCATGACACCACAGGGGTTGCCCCATTCCGGCTCCTTTACGGGTGAAGGAACCTTACTGGGCCGCTGGCCCTTTGCAGAGCACTTGGACGTGTGAGCAGCCGCTCCCAAGCACGCTAAGAGCCCGCGAAATACTTGAGGCAGCTGGGCGAACAGCTAGCGTAGGGTTCGGCACGCTGCCGCCTCTTTTTGTACATGTGTTACGAACATTCCGCGAGTGGAGAGTGGACAAGGCTGCGCGCCCCGTTTTGTTTCGGTTTGTTTGTTTTGTTTTAGTGCGTGCCGTTGGAAGGGGAGGAGCGGCTCAAACGCCCATGCTCTTCGGTTGGTTTCCCCGTTCGTTCTTGCGTTTTCCCTTGCCACTCCAGATGGCGGGGCTCTCTGCCGACATCGACCTTGGGCTCCTGTCCCCCATCTTCCCGGAATCCTGCCTCCCGGGGGGAGAAGCCGCCGGCCATAAACAAGCGAGAACGGTCTCGGTTTCGTCGCGTTACGCGACGGGCGGTATACTAGGCCAGCACGGTTAGGAGCTGAAAGTGTCCGTTGGCCCCACACGTCTGGCGCGCCTCCGGTCCACTTGGCAGAGGATTGCGCAGCCACGTAGGGAGGAATTTCGGGGTTAGGGAAAAACCCTGACATCAGTTCTGAGCTTTCCTATTCGTTAAAACTGATGTCAGGCAGGAAGCTGTAACACAGTTGAAATTTGGCGTGTGGAAAGGGGCGCGGGATCGGGGTGAACTCGTGAAGAGACCCGCGCCCGAGGGCTTTTGGCTTTAGCTACTCGTAGCTGTCAGGCGCTCGTTCGGGCCGAGCACGGAGTAGCGGCCGTTCAGAGCTGGTGCAAGGCGCGCCAGTTCGACTGTTGGGACGTGGTGTCCCTCGCCTCTGTGAAGGCGGTCGGCTAGGCCGGCCGCGGATAGTTCGACCGTACTGAATCTTGTACCCATCTGTAAATAGCCTGTATAAAAGTTCTTCGTTTCTCCGTGAATCGCTTCGCCTGGAAGTCACTTCATCGAGAAGCCCTTCAAGCGGTGCATCCAGTTACTGGAAACCACCGGACCAACACCACCGGCAACAACTTTACTGGCGCAGTCGACAGTACTGGTGCACTGCAGCGGCTCCCAGGAGAGGACGAAGTTCGGTATCCAAGGCGAGATACCGAGTGGACGACAGGCTAAGGGTACGAAGGTGCGAGGAGCATCGGGCGTGAAACGCCGAAGACAAGGCCTTCAGCGGCGGCAATTGGGAAATTGAAGCAGACACGACCTTCAGCGGACGCCAAGTGGCATCCCCGAGCAACGGCAGCAGCTAGCGGCTTCAATCGGCTCCTTAGGTGGTCGACCCCATTCTTGCCCGAAAAGAGGACACTGCGAGCAGCTCCGAGTGAGTTCCCTGGTTCCTTTTTCTTGACGGTCACTGTTTGACTACGGCGGGCGTAGTTAATGATAACCCGATTTGGGCATCTTAACTCCGACAAGGCATCTACAATGAACAGCGATAGTGACAGTGGTGACAGTGGGGACGGTGGTGACAAGGGCAGAAATGAGGTGTCGAGGCCACGGCGTAGCCAAAACATTGATAAAGAGCTGGAATTGTACGAAAAAAAGATAAAAGCCTTAGAGCTTGAAATGCAAATCATTCGTGCTCGAAGCCAGAATGCTGCGCCTTCCGAAGACGAACGGTTGAGACAGTACGCTAAGCTACTCGCCGGCGCGTTCCCCAAATTGCCTGTAGACGGTGAAGTGCCCGTCTGGTTCGATTCAGTGGAATGCTCGCTCAGGGCTTACAACGTTCCGAAGGAACACTGGGCGCAGCTTGTGTTCCCGGTGCTGGCCGAGCGGGTGACCTACTTATCGACTCGGTTCACCGCAGAACAGCACAGGGACTACGATAAGTTGAAGACGGTGGTCCTAGACGAGTTAAAACTTTCAGCCGCAGAGTACCAAAGGCGGTTTTCAGGGGCCACCAAGAGGCGCGAAGAAACTTGGAAGGGTTTTGTCACACGCGTCCAGAGTTATTTAAATTTTTATTTAAAGTCTCGGGGCGTGTCGACTTTTGACGGACTTCTGAAGCTTCTGGTCGCCGACCAGCTCAAAGAGGGGCTATCAGAAGAAGCACGGAAATATGTCAAGCTGCGCGAGGGTGAGAAATGGCTGAACGCGGATGATATAGCCGCATTGCTACAGACGTACGAGGAAGCCGCCGGGAAGGGAAGCGCACAGAGGAAAGCCGACAGCTTTAAGGGTTTTGATAACCGGCCAAAACCGAGGTCTGAGGCCCCACCTGCTCAGAAGCCTGGGGCAGAACGTGGAGACGTAAGGGCTGCAGTCAGGCCAGGAGGAGAAAAGAGAAAGGAATCGCGATCGGGTGGCTGTTTTCGATGCGGAAGCTGGCGGCACGTTGTTGCGAACTGCCCATTTGATCGTGAGAACCCAGCTGACAAACGAGAGCGTCCGCCGCGCGAGGATAGGTTAACGGCACGCGTGTCCACCCATGCCATGGAAACCACGCGTCCAACGCTCAGGGACGTTAAAATCAGCTGTCGGGAAGCACTTATCAGCGCCATTGTGGACACCGGCGCAGATATCACCGTAGTGCGCGAAAGCCTTGTACCTGAGGAGTTTGTATCCCCAAATGGGACAATCGATCTCATCTCCGCCTTCGGAGAAAAAGTAGAGGCGAAGCTGGCAGTTGTTCCGTTGAAGCTGTATCGAGGTGCTTCCTTAATTCAAAACGTGGACGATGCGTCACCGGTGACGTGTGCACTCACTGACAAGCTCACGCACGCCGATTGCCTAATCTCGGCAGACGCATGGGAACAGCTGCACGACACGCGCAAATCGGACAGCGAGGGTCTCGTGCAGGCGGTTGGAACTCTGTCGCCGCCAGGTGAAGACCGACCGGATGAATCAGGGCCAGACGAAGGCGCCGAGCCAGTCTTGGCGTTCGAATGCGAAACTCTACCCCAGCGGATGGCTGACAGTAATGAACTAGAGCGAACTCGGAGCCGATCATCCCCTTCAGATAGAGATGTCAGTAAGGCGCAGAGCAAGGCTGCAGATGAGCCGGCTGGTCGCGACGGCATGAAGCCGGTTGAAATTGAGAGCTTGCGAGTGGGATGGCGCGTCCCGTAAAGTGCTTCAGAGAGTGTTGACGCAGAGTTGCCGGATGTAGCTGAGTCATACATCCAGGTTGAAAGAGAACAGCAATCCCGACCTGCCTGTACTGAGATGAGCCCCGAGAGCGTGCTGGGTGACATGCAAGATGTCGTCGAAAGTGGCCAGGTAGCTGACGCGCGTGAGGGCGTGGAAGACATTTGCGCTGAACCGCATGAGCATGAGGACACGAGTGACTGGACAGGCGCTGGTGTCCCGTGGGAGCTCTTGTCGCCCACCGACGTGGAAACAGTGCATCAGGTGTGTTGCAGCGATGACGTGGTTCAAACAGCGACCTCAGTAGCAGCGGTGGCGCACAAGGAACCCGTGTCGCAGCTGCTGAGAGCTGATTCTGAGACAGCTAATGCAGGTACAGACAATAAGGCAGCAGAGCGATTACCAGATGAAAGGAAGTGCAGTAGTGGTGACAGGGAATGTGTCAGTCACAGTGGCCAGAACAAAGGAACACCGGCACACTTTAAGCTGAGAATGCCGTGCGTGAGAGGACCCTCAGCGCACAAAAGTGCGTCTAGAGTGACAAACCGCGGCCTGAGTGCGCTGACGGCAGGTGGCACAATTGAAGCAAAAACAGCGCGGCGAAAGGGGAATATCGTCACTGCGCGCACTGCCGGTGCCGCAGGGATGTTGGGTCGTAAACGGCAAGTGCGGGTGTTCGACCCGGGAGGACACCGCCGAAATCGTCGGTCGCGTTGGCCGGGACCAGTCCACCCTTAACTGCGTTTGCCTGTTACGAAATGTTTTAATGCCGTAAAGAAAGCTCTGCGCGAGGCGATTTCACTGACCATTCTGGACCCGCGAAAGCCGTATCTGCTTTTTACAGACGCGTTGGCAGTAGCAGTGCGCACATGTTTAGTGCAGCTTTCTGGCCACGGCACTGAGGCGCCGGGAGCCTTCTCCAGCCACACCGTTGCAAATGCGGGGGGCTGCAATCGAGAGGGAGGAATTCGGGTTATTCTGGGCATTAAATAAAAGTTTGAGACGTAGGTGTTTGCCGCCACCGTGACAGCCATCACTGACTACAATCCGCTCTCATTTCTTAGAAGCAGCGTGCCCCAAAGTGCAAAGCTTACGCGCTGGGCTCTGGCGCTCCAACGCTACAATGTTAAGATTGAGCATCGCAGGGGAGTCGACCACGGTGACGCGGATGCCTTGTCTAGGATCCCCAACGCTTGTTGGAATAGTACACTGGCTGACGTCCCGCAGTGACCGCTGGGAAACTGGACCAGGGAACAGTGCACACTGACTCGTTGGACTTAAGAGACACACCCTGATCCAACCCAGCGAAAGTGGTAGTTTTCGGTGTGTGTTTGTTTAGTGGACTCTCTAGCATGTATCAGTGAAGTGTGTGACGAAAGGCCGCGGCATGCTGGCCCACAGGCTCCTGCAGCTTACTCGTGCCGATGTACTGAACTGCTATACTTGCCGAACCCTTTTTGTTGTTTGTTGCCTCGGCTTATCTCTTAATAGATTAGCCGAGTCTTGGGGGGAAGGTGTAGGGTTCGGCACGCTGCCGCCTCTTTTTGTACATGTGTTACGAACATTCCGCGAGTGGAGAGTGGACTAGGCTGCGCGCCCCGTTTTGTTTCGTTTTGTTTGTTTTGTTTTAGTGCGTGCCGTTGGAAGGGGAGGAGCGGCTCGAACGCCCATGCTCTTCGGTTGGTCTCCCCGTTCGTTCTTGCGTTTTCCCTTGCCACTCCAGATGGCGGGGCTCTCTGCCGACATCGACCTTGGGCTCCTGTCCCCCATCTTCCCGGAATCCTGCCTCCCGGGGGGAGAAGCCGCCGGCCATAAACAAGCGAGAACGGTCTCGGTTTCGTCGCGTTACGCGACGGGCGGTATACTAGGCCAGCACGGTTAGGAGCTGAAAGTGTCCGTTGGCCCCACACGTCTGGCGCGCCTCCGGTCCACTTGGCGGAGGATTGCGCAGCCACGTAGGGAGGAATTTCGGGGTGAGGGAAAAACCCTGACATCAGTTCTGAGCTTTCCTATTCGTTAAAACTGATGTCAGGCAGGAAGCTGTAACACAGTTCAAATTTGCCGTGTGGAAAGGGGCGCGGGATCGGGGTGAACTCGTGAAGAGACCCGCGCCCGAGGGCTTTTGGCTCTAGCTACTCGTAGCTGTCAGGCGCTCGGTCGGGCCGAGCGCGGAGTAGCGGCCGTTCAGAGCTGGTGCAAGGCGCGCCAGTTCGACTGTTGGGACGTGGTGTCCCTCGCCTCTGTGAAGGCGGTCGGCTAGGCCGGCCGCGGATAGTTCGACCGTACTGAATCTTGTACCCATCTGTAAATAGCCTGTATAAAAGTTCTTCGTTTCTCCGCGAATCGCTTCGCCTGGAAGTCACTTCATCGAGAAGCCCTTCAAGCGGTGCATCCAGTTGCTGGAAACCACCGGACCAACACCACCGGCAACAACTTTACTGCTAGAGATAGCCGCAGCAGTTGCGGGACTAACTGCAAGCGCTCAGCAAGTGGGCTACGCGCAGGCATACAATACACAGGCACGGAAAAAGTTTTAAACGTCGGAAATCAAGTTCCAGTGTTTGATAATGACCGCGACAGTTAACTAGCGCCTAAATGGCTCGGTTCATATGGCATAACCGCGCGGCAAAGGCAAAGCTCCTAAAAGGGTCGATACCGGAGCGCAAGCCGCGCCACGTGCCTGCAAACAGTCTTCAGCCTTACTACGTGCGGGTTAGCCACGTTGGAGTCGTCGTCGACAAAGACACGGATTTTGGAGAGATTGAGTGCACTCCTCGCCCTGCACCCGCACAGTCGGGTCCCTTTTCCATTGAACAGAAGGAACTGGCACATTTGAGGTGTCAGCAGCGCACCGAAATCGCGAAATTGTTCACTGGGTTACGCGAACCTGTTCAATGAAACACCGGGAGCGGCGGAAGTGGAACTGCACAAAATCGAGTTACAAGATGGGTACCAGCCAAAAAACGCCTTCCCTTATCACGTGCCCGAGCCCCTTAGGGAGGAGGTTGGCCCCGAAGTGGACGAGAGTTAGAACTGGGTCTCATATGCCCTGTTGAGAGCGAGAACGCTCATCCCGTGGTCTTTCTAGAGAAGGAGGACTGCTCAGTGCGCATGTGTATCGATTACCGCGCGCTAAACGCAGCTACACGCACTGATGCATTCCCGATGACACCTCCACAAGAGTTAATTATGAGGGTAGACCCCGCCAAGTTTATTACACTACTAGACCTACGACGAGGTTGTTGGCAAGTACCGGTGGCGCCCGAAAGCTAACATTTTACCGCCTTCGTAACCAACGAAGGACAGTACGCTTAGCGCGTCATGCTATTTGGGCTAAATAATGCGGCTGCCAGCTATACCAGCGAATGATGAATACGTTGCTGCCCAGGCATCAGGCTTATGCTGCGGCGTATCTTGATCACATAGCCATTTTCTCGGCTTCGCGGCAGCAACACCTGAACCATTTGATCATTGTGTTTGCCTTACTCCGGGAAGCAAAGCTTAAGCTGAGCCCCGAGAAGTTCCAAGTCGCACAGGCGCAGATCAGGTACGTCACATAGCGCGTGGTGGTACCCAAGGGCCGGACCCCTAGAAGCTAGCCTCTATTCAGGACCTCGCGCCGCCTACCACGAAAAATCAGCGGCGAAGCCTGCTGGGGCTATGCGGCTACTACCGCGAATACGTCCAGAATTACGCTGAGGTCGCCGCGCCAATCACGTCGTTAACTAAGCGAGGGGTACCAAACGCGATTCCTTGGACTCTGGAAGCACAGCAGGCTTTTGGTACGCTAAAGAAGTCGCTCTGCGAAGCGGCAGCGCTAGACACCCCTGATATCCGCACGCCATATTGGCTGTTCACGGATGTATGGGAAGTCGCGGCCGAAGCTTGCTTGGCACCGATGGGAGACGCGGGGCGAGAGGAGCCGATCGTCTTCGCTAGCCATAGGTTCACGCAAACTCAGACCCGCTGGTCAAAGATCGAGCGCCAGGCATTCGCCATAATTTGGGCTCTTAAGAAATTTGACCATTTGTTCTTTGGGGCACCGATTAACGTGGTCTGCTATCATAATCCACTGGATTACCTGACGACGAGCACGCCTCATGGGGCGAAACTAGCAAGGTGGGCGCTGGCCTTGCAGCGCTACAATGTGGTTGTAACGCACAGGACACGCGTCTGCAACGGCAACGCCGACACGTTATCTCGCGTCCCGAACATCAGCTGGGGAAAAAGCAAAGCGATAATTGAGCCATGACCCCTTAGGCAGGCGTGAATGTTCCAGTTCACTCGCCGCACTTTGTGATGTGAGCAGTGGTGTGCCACTGAACCTTGTGCAAGGACGCCGGCACGCCGACGCTCGTACTGTGATGAACATCATTTATGAACAGTTTGTAACCAAGTGAGTCGTTCTTGTGTAGTACTGCGAGTCTTTTCGTTTCGCTACAAATGGTTATTACTGGCTGCATGTGCACCCAAGTTAGAGTTTTAAGTCTCTGCTGCCTTTGTTTGCTTTTGCATAAATCAGCGGACTCCAAGCTCATTTACGCGGCGTTTTCATGACGGGGTTGAGTTGGGGAGTTGAGCTGAAAAGCGGTTACTGGGTTCATGTAAACACCGCAGAGTTGGGTCTGGGAGTCGACGGAGCGAGTACAGTCCATCAAACTGCTGGGGGTGGGTTGACTCTCTCGACCCCAACGGCAGATAGCATGTAAACCGGACCGAGTCGAAGAGTCGAGTTATATCCTAGTTACACGGCCGGCTTAACCACTGTTACGCGTAACTATGGTTAGGCGGAGTTAACCATGGTTGTCGCGAACCTCAGTTCGGCGGTGTTACACGGGAAAACCTGTCCTCAGTTTGTGCCGTGGCGCTGGTCACGTGGCTGCTTCTCAAAAAACATTTATAAGACTCATTTTGTGACAGCAATATAAAAAAATTGTAAGGAAACACAAGGCTAGGAAGTTCTTTTACTAATAAACTTTGGTGTCGTCTGTGGAACATGATTTGTTGCCGAAGGTTGCTGAAATTCAAACAGAACATGAAAATAGTCTTACAGCATTGTGTGCAGTCAACTCCGCAGCCGACGCAAAAACCAAGTCAATCCACCTGTTTTGCTTCGCTTCGTCGCTCCGTGCTGTGTTGTTCTCTTCCAGTTAACCTTTTTTCTCGTGTCTTAAGTGTATTTTAGTATTTTAAGTGTATTTTAAGTATATTTCCATCTCTTATTTTTATCCATTTTTCTCTTGTGTCAAGTGTTTTTTTTACTATATCTAGTGTATTTGAATGTGCTGTGCGTCAGCGGCAAGTCGTGCATACCGCGATGGCTCACAGCAGGCCTGTGCCGGACACTGAAGAAGACAAGAAGTTCCTGGCTGTCTTCGCCACTTACCAAGTGCAAGTGCCGCAGCTGCGTCTGCGGCAGCTGGCCATTCTAGGCGAACTAGTGGAAAAGCAAGCCGAGCAGGAACAAGCCGAGATTACGTGCCGGCGCCTCCAAGCTCTGGCTGCAAGGCTGTGCTCCCGTGAGCGCAGTGTGTGGGCCTACCCCTGCGGGACGTCGTGGTATGAGGAAAAGCTCCCGCCCCTCCCAGAGAGTGGCTACAGGGAGAATTTCAGGATGACGAGATGTACATTCCAATACATTTTAAATGTGTGCGAGAGCACGAGGCGGCTCGACACGAACATGCGGAGAGCAATACCGCTACACAAACGTGTGGCGATTGGCATCTATCGCCTTGCTACCTCCGCTGAAGAAAGAACTGTTGCGAATGCCTTTGGAGTGAGTCGCGCCTCAGTGAACATAATTGTTAAGGAGTTTTGCGAACTAGTCGTGCGGCTCCTAGAACCTCGGTTCGTGAGAATTCGGAGGGCGCACGAAGTGGCCGAACACCTGCGACAATTTTGTGCAGTGGCAGGCTTCCCTCAAGGCATTGGAGCACTGGACGGCTGCCACATTGAAGTGTGTCCACCTACCGATCATGCGATCGATTACTACAACTATAAAGGTTGGTACAGCACCGTACTTCTGGCTGTTGCTGACCACCGGTACAAGTTTTTATATACAAACACCGGGTCTCCTGGGAGGAACCATGACGCAGGCGTGTTTGAACAGTCTAAGCTGCCGAAAATTATGGAAAGCGACATATTCAAGAGGGAAACAAGAACTATTGAAGGAATACAGATTGGTCCTCTCCTCCTGGCTGATCAAGCCTTTACGTTACAACACAACATAATGAAGCCATACCCTCATTATGGTGCTTCCGATTTTGCTGCGCAGGCATTCAACTTCCACCTGTCGAGTGCCAGGCATGTAGTCGAAAATGCCTTCGGGCGGCTCAAGGCTCGTTTCCGGATTTTGTTGAAGGGCCTTGAATGCGACATAGTCAACGTCAACAAGGTCATTCATTGCTGCTGCGTTCTCCACAACATTTGTGAAGAGCTCAACGACAGGTGCGACATCAACTGGCTGGGTGCTGTGCACGTCGAGGACAGAAGACGACCTCAGCCCTCTTGCACAAGCAGTCAACAGGAGCCTTCGGGTGCGGCTGTACGAAGCGCCCTCGCGAAGCACCTTGCTGCAGAGTGAACCGTCTTGAGTGATCCATAGTGCAGCCTTTACGACATTCCTAAAGACCGAAGGGGGTCTGTTGTATTGTGGTTTATGTGTCTTCCGTGCTTGTTTCAGTTCTTGTTTCGGTTTTGTGGATTGTCTCGTACTCTTGTCTTGTGACGTCATCTCGTGTATATACATATATACTGTGTCTGCCGAATAAGAGGGGATCTTGACTGTGGGACAGCAGCAGGGACTCGACTCTCCTTAATAAGACTGCCACGGCCAACATTACAATGGCGACGAGGATGGGATGGGCCTGACAGAATAGGGGCATGGTATCCCCAGTGTCTTGAAATAATCCGATGACATCCGTCATCCTATGAAGTAATCGTCCTACCACTATTTGATATGTAAGCTGCACGAAGAAGCCCCGTCGACATAGATGCAATACTTCGAAGGTATTGCACATTTTCTTCCAGTGTTCTTCAATTTTGTCACTTAGCGTGGTCTTCGCCAGCAAGGTCGTCGCCTGATGAGCCACAGCCTGCTGGGATGCCGTCTCGTGCTGAATCCACCGCGCAAAGTCCGTGAGTCAACACATATTTTCATTCAGTGAAGCACTTCAAGAAAGCAGGCAAGAAACTTTCGTGTTGAGCCATCGACTCAAGTTTGCTACCCTACGCCAGGCTTTGTGCGCATTCTCCGTTCACTCTCAGAAGTTTTCAAACGTAGCATTTGAACAAAGAGCATTCGTCTGCTGAGTCGCAAATATGACCGTTTGTCTCCGTGGCTCAAGTATGTTGCATCAAGCTTAGTCAAGCCTCGTCGTCGAGGGAAACAAAGAGAAACGTGGTCCCGGTACAAGAGAGGAAATACGCATGCACCAACTGCCACGCTCTCCGTCTTCCCGCAGTTAGTCACTGGTAGCTTCCAATATCTGTCAAAATGGCCTTTTCGTCTTTCACTGGCGTCCGCGTACCGGACCCATTTCTTCAGCATCCAGGTCGTCCACCAATTCCATTTAATCAATGGATGCAAACATTTGAACTTTACCTGAGTGTATCAGTGTATCAGCGCCGAACTTTTCTCAGCAACCACCTGCACCGCAGGCTGCAGAATACCAACAGGGGCAGTACAATCTGCTGCACACTCGTCCGAGTTATCCTCCGCAAAATAATGCATCGTCGTCAGTGCCGCAACAGCCTATGAGGCCACCCAGTGTCAGGCATTTGCAACCGTAAAACCAGCGTTCAAGGCAGCCGTCGTGTTTTCAGTGCGTCAGTACTACTCCATGGTCGGTCGCATAGAACTCGACTAGACATCATTGGATTTTCTTCCATAGCGCCTTTGTTCCATCGCAATCCATTTCAAAACTGACAGAGCCTTCTCTAAACCACAACAAATCATTGCAAAGCAAGGACCTTCGTCGTTTTGCTTAGAAGATCGAAAGGTGTGGAATGCATCAAAGCTCGCCACGAGCCAACAATACTATTTCCAAGAACCAGAAGAAGAATGCCACTTGCAAACAATACCAGGAGCCATACACAAGCGCCTGCGCACTCGAGTCTTCCAGTGCCATCTACAACTGAAGTCTTGAACAATAACCATAGCTCTCCTACCATGTCCGGACAGCACATGTGTCGTGAACCTCCTCTGCGAGTCTCCGCAGAACGTGCATCACTCCCTTCAGTGTATGGTGATGCAGAATCTTCACCCAATGGCGCATTTTTTTAGCAGTGGTCTGTGCCTGCCAGTGTCCAGAGTGGTGACAGCCAAAATTTTCACCACCCCTCCTTCAAGCAACAAGGTGACCACACACACCCTTCTCCAGGGAACTTCGGCCTGCAGTCCGAAAGACCCCATCCAGAACCCGCACCGAGGCCCAAGAGGACTATTCGTAAGCCCTTGTGGCTCGAGCACTTTGTGCCAAAGTGACTTGTGGTGTGCTTTTGCGTACATTTATTTGTGTGTACAGGGAGAGAGAGTGTTTTTTCTTGTTTGTGTTAAATCCTTACATATTTGTGTCAATTTTCAATGTATCTCTCAATCTTTATTTGCAAGGAAGAGAGTATGTTGTATTGTGGTTTGTGTTTTCCGTGCTTGTTTCAGTTCTTGTTTTGGTTTTGTGGATTTTCTTGTACTCGCATCTTATGACGTCACCTCGTGTATATATATTTTGTGTCCACAGAATAAGAGGGTTCTTGGCCGTGGGACAGCATCAGGGATTCGACTCTCCTTACTAAGACCGCCACGGCCAACATCACGGGGTCAAAATGCAAGGACGAGAATTCAGCATATTCACATTACTCAGATTTAGGATGGCAGCGTCGCTGCGTGGCTAAGAAACAAACCATCGTAACCCAATTACTTTTGGCAAGGATGTTATGTCTGCACATTAGTAAGTGCTACCACTATGCCATGTTGTGCAAAAGGGCGTTGTAGGGCACAGGAAGCTTCCAGTTTGCTACACATTGTATAAATGTGAAAGCTTGGCATGTGGCATGTATGTTGTAATAATGTCTTAAGCAAATATTTGTTGTATTATGCTTACAGGGTAAAGGTAGATTGATGGGCATTCTTAACTATAAAATAGTTTAGTTAGTGCGGCATCAATATTCATGTGGGCAGTATACACCAAAATAATTGAAAAATGTTCAGGCGTAACAATTTTGACACGCTGTACTGTGTCATAGCCGGTAGAGCATCACTTATTCCATAGCAGACAATATTTCATCCCTGACTTTTATTGGGGCATGAAGTGTGACCTAATTAAATAAGTGGTTCTCTGAATATTGTGACCCTCTGGGTGCAAAGTATGCCTTCATTATGTCAAGCATGCCTCTTTGGACATTATTACTCTCCTTTTGGAGATCTAAGAGCTGCTTTCTCAGCTCACTGCTCTCTTTGGCAGCCTTGGCTGTGCGGTTGTCAGCCTCCTTATGCATAGCCATCAGTTCCTGAAAAAGTGAGGCGGCAGGTCTCTTTCGGCGCCTAGCGGTGCTCGCATTGCTGCTGTCTACATATTGTGGACTGGCCCCAGTGATGTCGACTGGTCACAGTGTCGTTGGGCCACAGCCCGTCTGCACAAGCAGTCAAGCGGAACCTTCAGGGGTGGCCGTAAGAAATGCCCTAGCGAAGCACCTTGCTTCAAAGTGAAATGCCTTGCATTTACATGCAACATGCCTTGCATGTTGGTGCGTGAGTTTATTGCAGTGCTTTTTGTGGCAATCAGTGTGGAGATTATGTGTTAACGTGGTATTGTAGAGGTATGGCCAGCCGTAGAAGAATCCATTCCATTTAATTGTATGCCTTCTCATACGCACGGGCTCTGCTCGAGTACTACTCCTGCGTGGATTAAGACGGGCCTGGCGTCTTCTCCATCATGTTCAACGCGTGGCATGTGCAGTGATAGAGGACATTGCTTAATGTGCTGTACTGTTTAAAACACGGAAAGGTGCGTGTTATTCAGTTCTCTCAAGAAGGCAGGACCCTCTCACAGCTCCCTTCAGGACATTGTTTTCTAGCGCGGGAACCAATTTTGTAGAAAAGAGGCTTCACGTCTTCTTTTAAAGTACTTACTGGGCACGGACCTAGTCTCCACATGGTGACAGCAGGAGTGATTATTTGTGTTTGTGAGTTCAGTGTTGGATTATGCGATTTAATTATTGTAGGCGTCGCTACGGTGGAGCAATTGTCGGCAGAAATCGCCAGGCTAACCCCACCTGTAGCTTACAGCATCTCAACTTAACTCTCATTGGACCATGTGGCAGAACCGAAATGTGGCCTTACTATTTTGGCCTCTTGCATATATGACAGCATCTTATTGAGAGCTACTAGTATGTCATATTGTGTAACAGGGCATTGAGACGTTCAGGGAGCTTCGTACTTGCTACACACCTGTATACACACAACTCATGCAGGACATTTCTTTTTATTTGACGACTTGCCATACTGTACATATATTATAAATGTCTGCTGCAATAACAAAAGGCAACGAAGAATGTTTATTTTCTATGTTTGCGGTATGACAGGGGACCCTAGTGCTCGTGACTGCAAAACTTTTCGGAACACAGAAATTGCAACAAAGCTTAATCGCTCAGCTGCGCAAGCATGTAGCCACAAACTGCAGTGTATGTATAGTCCACTGCTCAGTTCATGGCTTATGTTCAATAGGCAGTGAGGAAATTTAGGTGCCTTATGATTTCGGTGTTCCAGAAAGATTTGTTACCACTTGTACATTAGTAACCGTACTCAAGTTCGTGCGTTGTTCATGTCAACATTGAGATGTTTAGTTACTCCTTCGAGCACAAACAGTACACACAAGGCAGAATCAATCGTTCTTTATTCTCCTTCGAACAGAAGACACGTACAAGCGCAAAAAAACACGGACAGAGAAAGAGACTTGGATAACACGAGCGCTTACTTCCAACTGAAGATTCATTGACACACAAGCCCAATTATATACACTTTGCTGCGCTGACGGATCCTGCGTCAGCGCACCATCTGTCACACTGACCAAAGAGGAAATAACGTTTTTGGGAGCGGCCACGTCATGTCGCCATGCTATCAGTTCGCCGTCATGCAGCAAGGTGTATATAATTGGGCTTGTGTGTCAATAAGCCTTCAGTTGGAAGTAAGCACTCGTGTTGTCCAAGTCTCTTTCTCTGTCCGTGTTTTTTTGCGCTTGTACATGTCTGCAATGAACCAACTAGCCCAAAGGTCTCTGCTCCTGAATACACAGAAGACGGAATAAATTATTCAGTACATTCCTTTGAGGCGAAATACTGCTTCATCACTTGTAGCATTCCTTTCTGAACTTCATTGCTCTCTTTCTGAAGCTCGATGAGCTGCCTTCGTAGCTCGCTGCTTTCCTTCGCAGCCTTGGCTGCGCGTTCCTCGGCCTTCTCATTCACAGCCATGAGTTCACGAAGCAGTGAGCTGGAAGGCCGCTTTCTGCGAATGTTAGAATTGCTTCTTCCACTCGGCCCCTGCTCAATGCCTGCTTGCTCGGTGCCTGCCATACTCTCAGTAGTCTCTTCCGGGGCGCAGGGAATTGGAGACTGCTCGGATGTAAGGTGCGAGTTTGGCTGGCTGACTTCAAGGTATAAAACCTCGTCTCCATTTTCTGGTGGATCATCTGGCATCTGTGAATGGAGCAAAACAAGATAGAAAATGTCACAGATATGTCAGCCACTAAACTAAATATGATGGCTAGTAGGGAAGTAAAGCCTCGATCACAGACTAGAAAACCACGGGAATAGAAATCGCAGGAGGATACAAGAGTTTCCTACTCATTTGTGAAAACAAACTCTGTCTTACGGCGTACAATTTTTGCATTGCCTCTTGTCCTTCTGTAGAACACCTCTATTAATATTTGAATGTGAGCAAATTCTTGTGCTGGAATACCATGTCAGGTTTACACTCAACACAACACGGCTGCCACATGTTATGCAAAAATGAATTGTCGCGACCCAGATTGCTTCATTGTGACCTGCTGCTACATATGCTGCTCATATGTCGGCAGTGCGCTGTCCCATCCCCGCAATGAATTTCTTGTACTTCGACTGTTCTCCTCAAAGAGCATATAGGAAGCCTCACTGAAAGGGTCTGGGCCGTCACATTTCGAGGTGCATTGCACATTGTGCCTATAGGCTCAGTTCGCTATTCTGTGTGATGATGTTCTAGAACAAAAACCGTTTTGTAAGGAGGTATTCAAAACACTTTACAGAACTATGCTCAAGGTCCTCCTTATCAACTGTTGATTTGTCACTTTGGTTTTCAATGTTTTTGTTGGGTTTTAGACAAGTGCGATTCCTTCCATGTATTCTTGCTGATATATATTTTGCTATTATGTTCATATGCTTATCTCTTTCGAGCGTGCTCATCTCTTTAATAAAAACACATCAAGTTCTGAGTGACGTAGGTCTTCGCATTGTTTGTGTCGTTTGCTTTTGGTGTCATGTAGTGCTCCGATGCAAACTAGATGGACATCAATTAGCCCTTCTTGTATCCTTGTAAGCCCCGACACCGTACAACACATATGAAAAAACAGAGGCAAGTTTACATGCATGATATTGCTTTCAACTCTGATTATTCCTTTTTCCATGCTATTTCTGAAAGACTATGTAGTAGTTTCTAAAAGGCATTTCCACATTGGAATGGAAAGCAGGCACAGAGCATTCACTGCACTTCTATTGGGCTAGCCTGTGCTAGAGATAACAATAAAAGATTACCTGCACACTCTCCTGCACTAGATCACTGTCGTTTACTGGCAGTGTGCCAAGAAAGGAGTGGAGCTGCCAGTAAAATTGCCACTCCACTCCTTTAGATCCTGTTGTGGACCCAGATCGCCTCAGCGCCCTAGAAAGAAAGGGTGTTTTAGTCCACGAAACTGCATAACAAAAATACACAAGGTGCAAATACTTTTAAGAGAGAAACATGGTGGAAAGGTGATGCTCGTGCTATTGAACACATTCAGCAAATGAAGCTGTATGGCTCCGGTAGCACCTGTATTAGCACGTGTAAATGAAGCACGTTAACTTCAGCTATCAGAAAGGTACGTTGTTGAGCACCTACTATAGGTGAGAATACTCGTACTTCTTGATGTCACCTGCTATAGGTGACATCAAGAAGGAAACGCGCGTGCTGCTGGCGCAAGTCATTTGTGCCAGTGCAGAAGTCGGTCCTTCGCACGCTGACGATGAAACGTTAAAATACAGACGGTTTACTTTGACTTGGTTTACGGTGTTTCACGTCGAAAAGCGCCCAGGCTATCAGAGAGGCAGTAGTGGACAGCTCCGGAAACTTCAACACCACACAGCATTTCGCCCCCATCAAAATGCGACCGCCGCGGCCGGCATCGAACCCGCGTCTTCGGCGTCAGCAGCAGAGTATCATTACCACTGAGCCATCGCGGCGGCTCAAAAATACACGCGGTGCAAAGGAAATGTACTACGCGGTTAGTGCAGCCAAGCTTAGTTCAGGACGACACAGCATCACGTGTACCAAAGGACACGCAACTCGTACTAATTTGTGTGTTCTGCCGAACGCGACGAGGTTGACATTCACCCAGACAAGCTAGGTAGCACTACGATAGCGGTCGCCGCGCGTCACGCACAAACTAGTGTTTACACGCGAAACCAAAATAGCTTGTAAACATCATTACTTGAGAAGTAAAAACAAGATTTCGTGCTTACCGGTATTGCTTGTTTAAGCTTTCAAGCTTCTGCCGCACTTGCTTTGCCGAGTACGGTCCTTCGCCAGCCGGCAAGCGCGCGTTCAACAAGTCCGCCATCGCGCTATATATGCG